>NW_027274325.1:0-111289 GCF_030028105.1 Mobula birostris | reverse complement strand
ACTCAGCAATATATGGGAAGCCATGGAAAGTGCACGACAACAGCCATATATAGGGGAAGGTGGCAGAGGTGCGAGAAAACACAGCGATATAGGGGAAGCTGTGGGAGGTGTGCGAAAACATGGCAATATAGGGGACGCTATGTGAGGTGCGCGAAAACACAGCAATATATGGGAAGCTATGGGAGGTGCACAAAAACAGCGATATAGGGGAAGGTATGAGAGGTACAAGAAAACACAGCAATATAGTGGAAGCTACGGGAGGTGCGTGGAAAGACGACGATATAGGTGAAGGTATGAGAGGTGCGTGAAAACACACGATGGAGGGGAAGCTGTGCGAGGTGCGCCAGATCACGGCAATATGGGCGAAGATATGAGAGGTACGCAAAAACACAGTATTTGGGGATAGCGATGAGAGGTGTGCAAAAACATCACAATATATGGAAAGCTATGAGAGGTGCGCGAAAACACGGCGAAAAATGGGAAGCTATGGGAGGTGCGAGAAAACAGAGTGATATAGGAGAAGGTATGAGGGGTACGAGAAAACACAGTGATATAGGGGAAGCTATGGGAGGTGCGTGAAAACACGACGTTATGGGAGAAAGTATGAGAGGTGCGCGAAAACACAGCAATATAGGGGAGTTATGAAAGGTCTGCGAAAACACGGCGATATGGGTGAAATTATGAGAGGTGCGCGAAAAGTCAGTGATATGGGGGAAGCTCTGAGAGGTGCGCGAAAACACTGCGATATTGGGGAACGTATGAAACATGCGCAAAAACACATCGATATAGGCAAAGCTACGAGAGGTGTGCGAAAATACATCGATATAGTTGAAGGTGTGAGAGGTGTGGGAAAACACGACGATATAGGAGAAGCTATGCGAGGTGCTCGAAAACACAACGATATAAGGGAAGCTATGAGAGGTGCACGGAAACACAGTGATATTTGGGAAGAAATGGCTGGGGCGCGAATACAGAGCAATATAGGGGAATGTATGAGAGGTGCGCGAAAACACAGCGACGTAGGGGAAGGTATGAGAGGTGCACGAAAACACGGATTTATAGGGGAAGCTCTTTGAGGAGCATGAAAACACAGCGATCTAGGGGTATCTATGAGAGGTTTGCGAAAATATAGCAATATATGGCAAGCTAAGAGAGGTGTGCGAAAACAGCGAGAAACCGGAAGCTATGGGAGCTATGCGAAAACATAGGGGAAGCTATGAGAGCTGCTTGATAACACAGCGATATAGGGGTAGATGTGAAAGGTGCGCGAAAACACGGCGATCTAGGGGAAGCTATAAGAGGTGAGCGAAAACAGAGCGATATACGGGAAGGTATCAGAGGTGTGCGAAAACACAATGATATTGGGGAAGCTATGTGGGGTGCGGGAAAACACAGCAATATGGGAGAAGCTATGAGAGGTGCGCGAAAGCACAGCCATATTGGGGAAGATATAGGAAGTGCACGAAAACACAGCGATAATGGGACGGTCTATAATATAATGCTCTGTTTTCGCGCACCTCCCGTAGCTTCCGATATATATTGCTGCGTTTTCACGCACCTCTCATAGCATTCCCTATATCGCTATGTCTTCACGCGCCTCCCATAGCTTCCCCTATATCGCTGTGTTTTTGTGCACCTCTCATACCGTCCCATATATCGCTGAGATAACGCTCCCCTCTCGAACACCTCGCATACCTACCCCTATATCGCTGTGTTTTTGCTGACCTCTCACAGTTGTGCCTATATCGCCGTGTTTTCACGCACCTCCCATAGCTTCCCATATATCACTGTGTTTTCATGCACCTCGCATACCTACCCCTATATCGCTGTGTTTTCGCACACGTCTCAGAGCTTCCCCTATATCGCTGTGTTTTCTTGCACCTCTGAAACCTTCCACAATATCGCTCTGTTGTCGTGCACCTCCCATACCGTCCCATTATCGCTGTGTTTTCGTGCACTTCCCATAGCTTCCCAATATGGCTGTACTTTCTCTCACCTCTCATAGCTTCTCCTATAACGCTGTGTTTTCCCACACCTCATATAGCTTCCCCAATATCTTGTGGTATCGCCCACCTCTGATACCTTCCCATATGTCGCTGTGTTTTCGCATACCTCCCATAGCTTCCGCTTTCGCGATGTTTTTGCACACCTCTCATAGCTTGCCGTATATTGCTATATTTTCAAAACCCTCTCATAGCTTCCCCTAGATAGCAGTGTTTACACGCTCCTCACAGAGCTTCCACTATATCACCATGTTTTCATGCACCTCCCATAGCTTCCCTTATATCGCTGTGTCTTCTCACACCTCTGATACCTTCCCTTATATTGCTCTGTTGTCGCACACCTCCCATGGCTTCCCATATATCACTGTGTTTTCGTGCACCTCTCATACTTCCTCATATATCACCGTGTTTTCTCGCACCTCTCATACCTTCCCCTATATCGCTCTGTTTTCGTGCACCTCCCGTAGCTTCCCATATACGGCTGTGTTTTCTTTCACCTCTCATAGCTTCCACTATATCACTGTGTTTTCTGGAACTTCTCATAGCTTCCCCTATATCGCTGTGTTTTCGCGTACCACGCATAGCTTCCCCTATATCGTTGTGTTTTCTCGCACCTCTCATACCTTCAAGTATATCGATGTGTTTTCGCACACCTTTCATACCTGCCCCTGTAACGCTTTTTTTCGCATACCTCTCATAGCTTCCCATATATCGCTGTGTTTTCGCACACCTCTCATACCTTCCCCTAGATCGCCATGTTTTCGCACTCCTCACATACCTTCCCCTATATCACTCTGTTTTTGTGCACCTCCCATAGCTTGCCCTATATCGCTGTGTTGATCTCGCACCTCTCATAACTTCCCCTATATCGCTGTGGTTTCGCGCACCTCTCATAGCTTTCATGAAATCGCTGTGTTTTTGTGCACCTCTCATAGCTTCCCCTACATCTCTGTGTTTACACACATTTCTCATACATTCTCTTATATCTCTGTCTTTTCACGCACCTCCCATAACTTCCCATGTATTGCTGCATTTTCGCGCACCACTCATACCTTCCCCTATATTGCTCTGTTTTCGTGCACCTCCCATAGCTTCCCATATATCGCTATGTTTTCACGCACCTCTCATACCTTCCATTGTATCACTGCGTTTTCATGCACCTCCCATAGGTTCCCCTACATCGCTCTGTTTTCGCATGCCTGTCATACCTTCCCCAATATCACTATGTTCTCGTGCACCTCTCATAGCTTTCCATATATTGCAATGTTTTCGTGCACCTCTCATAGTTTCTCCCAAATCGCTGTGTTTTCGTGCACATCTCATACCTTCCCTATATCACTCTGTTGTCGTGCACCTCCCATACCATGCCATTATCGCTGTGTTTTCGCACGTCTCAGAGCTTCCCCTATATTGCTGTGTTTTCGTGCACCTCCCATACCTTCCCCTATATCGTTGTGTTTTCTCTCACCTCTCATACCTTACCCTATATCGCTCTGTTTTCGCGCACCTCTCCTAGCTTCCCATATATCGCTGCATTTTCGCGCACCATTCATACCTTCCCCTATATTGCTCTGTTTTGGTGCACCTCACATAGCTTCCCCTACATCGCTGTGTTTTCGCGCACATCCCATAGATTCTCCCACCTCCCATAGATCCTCCCACATAGCTGTGTTTTCGCGCACCTCTTATACCTTCCCTTGTATCGCTGTGTTTTCGCACACCTCCCATAGCTTTCCCGATAGTGCTGTGATTTTGTGCACCTCTCATATCTTCCCCATAGCGCTGTGTTTTTGCGCACCTCCCATACCTTCCCATTATTGCTGTCTTTTCGCGCACCTCCCATAGCTTCCCCTATATCGCTGTGTTTTCTGGCACCTCTCATAGCTTCCCATATATCGCTGTATTTTCGCGCACCTCACATCGCTTCCCCTATATTGCTGTGTTTTCGCGCACCTTGCATCGCTTCCCTTATATCGCTGTGTTTTTGTGCACCTCGCATACCTACCCCTATGTCGTTTAGTTTTTGTGCACCTCTCATACCTGCCAGTATATCGATGTGTTTTCGTGCACCTCTCGTAGCTTCCCTGGTAACGCTGCATTTTCGCGCGCCTCTCACATCTTTCCCTATATCGCTGTGTTATCAAACAGCTTTCATAGCTTCCCCTATATTGCTGTGTTTTCACATACCTCCTACTGCTTCCGCTATATCGCTGTTTTTGCACACCTCTAATAGCTTGCCATATATGGCGATATTTTCGCACACCTCTCGTAGCTTCCCCTCTATCGATGTGTTTTCGAGCACCTCTCATACCTTCCCCTATATAGATCTGTTTTCGCGCACCTCTCATAGCTTCCCATATATCGCTGCGTTTTCGCGCACCTCTCATAGCGTTCCCTATATCGCTATGTTTTCACGCGCCTCAGATAGCTTCCCCTATATCGCTGTGTTTTTGTGCACCTCTCATACCGTCCCATATATTGCTCAGATAACACTCCCCTCTGATAGCTTCCCCTATATCACCATGTTCTCACGCACCTCTCACAGCTTCAACTAAGTCGATGTGTTCGCGCACCTCTCATAGCTTCCCCTGTATCGATGTGTTCTCGTGCACCTCGCATCGCTTCCCCTATATCGCTGTGTTTTCGCACACCTCCCATGGCTTCCCATATATCGCTGTGTTTTCGTACACCTCTCATACTTTCTCCTATATCGCCTTGTTTTCTCGAACCTCGCATAACTTCCACTATATTGATGTGTTTTAGCGCACTGCTCATACCTTCCCCTATATCGCTGTGTTTTAATGCACTTCGCATAGCTTCCCCTTTTTCGCCGTGTTTTCGCGCACCTTTCATAGCTTCCCATATATTGTGATCTTGTCGCGCACCTCTCATCGCTTTCTCCAAATCGCTGTGTTTTTGCGCACCTCTCATATCTTCCCCCATACTGCCGTGTTTTGGTGCATCTCACATAGCTTCCCCTACATCGCTGTGTTTTCGCGCACCTCCCATAGATTCTCCAACATATCTGTGTTTTCGTGCACCTCTTATACCTTCCCTTGTATCGCTGTGTTTTTCTACACCTCCCATAGCTTCCCCGATAGTGCTGTGATTTTGTGCACCTCTCATATCTTCTCCTATAGCGCTGTGTTGTTGTGCACCTCCCATAGCTTCCCCAATATCGCTGTGTCTTCTCGCACCTCTCATACCTTCCCCTATATCGTTCTGTTTTCGTGCACCTCCCGTAGCTTCCCATATACGGCTGTGTTTTCTGGCACCTCTCATAGCTTCCCCTATATCGCTGTGTTTTTGCGCACCTCGCATCGCTTCCCCTATATCGTTGTGTTTTCGTGCACCTCGCATACCTACCCCTATGTCGTTTTGTTTTTGTGCACCTCTCATACCTACCAGTATATCGATGTGTTTTCGTGCACCTCTCGTATCTTCCCTGGTAACGCCGCATTTTCGCGCACCTCTCACATCTTTCCCTATATCGCTGTGTTATCAAACAGCTTTCATAGCTTCCCCTATATTGCTGTGTTTTCGCATACCTCCCACTGCTTCCACTATATCGCTGTTTTTGCACACCTCTCATAGCTTACCATGTATGCCGATATTTTCTCACACCTCTCGTAGCTTCCCCTCTATCGATGCGTTTTCGCGCACGTCTCAGAGCTTCCCCTATATCGCCATGTTTTCGTGCACCACCCATAGAGTCCCCTATATCACTGTGCTTTCCTGAATCTCTCATACCATCCCCTATATCGCTCTGTTTTCGCGGACCTCCCGTAGCTTCCAATTTTTCGCCGTGTTTTCGCACACCTCTCATAGCTTCCCATATATTGCGATGTTTTCCCGCACCTCTCATCGCTTTCCCCAAATCACTGTGTTTATGCACACCTCTCATAGCTTCTCCTATATTGCTGTGTTTTCCCGCACCTCACATAGCTTCCCCAATATCACGGGGAAGCGTGATATTCCCCAATATAACAGGGGAAGCTATGAGAGGTGAGCAATAACACAGCGATAAAGGTGACTCTATGGGATGTGCGCGAAAATACAGCGATATAGGGGAAGGTATGGAAGGTGCTCGAAAACAGGGTGATATAGGTGAAGTTAATGGAGGTATGCGAAGGCACAGCAATATAGGGGATGCTATGGAAGGTGCGCGAAAACAGTGATATAGGGGAAGGTATGAGAGGTGTGCAAAAACACAGCGATATAGGAGAAGTTAGGAGAGGTGCGTGAAAACACAGCGATTTAGGGGAAGGTATGAGGGGAGTACGAAAACACAGCGTTATCGGGAAAGTATGGGAGGTGCGCGAAAACAGGGTGATATAGGGGAAGCTATCAGAGGTGAGCAAAATCACGGCGATACAGGGGAAGCTATGGGAGGTGCGTGAATACACAGCGATATAGGGGACGTGATGAGATGTGCATGAAAATGCAACGACATTAGTGAAGGTATGAGAGGAGCACGAAAACACAGCGATATAGGGGAAGGTATGAGAGGTGCACAAAAACAGGGCGATATAGGTGAAGGAACGGGAGGTGCGCGAAAACAGGGCCATATAGATGAAGTTATGAGAGGTATGCGAAGGCACAGCAATATAGGGCATGCTATGGAATGTGCGCGAAAACACAGTGATATAGGGGAAGGTATGAAAGGTGCACGAAGGCACAGCGTTATAGGGGATGCTATGGGAGGTGCGCGAAAACACAGCGATATAGGGGACACAATGGGACGTGCGCGAAAACACAGTGATATAGGGTAAGGTATGAGAGGTGTGCGAGAACACGGTGATATAGGGGAAATTTTGAGAGGTGTGTGAAAACACGGCAATACGGGAGAATGTATCAGATGTGCGAGAAAACACAGCGATATAGGGGAAATATTGAGAGGAGCGAAAACATAGCGATCTAGGTGAAGACATGAGAGGTGCGCGAAAACACGGCGATATAGGGGAAGCTATGAGAGGTGAGCAAAAACACAGCGATATAGGGGAAGGTATGAGAGGTGCATGAAAACAGCGATATAGGTGAAGGAATGGGAGGTGTGCGAAAACAGGGCGATATAGGTGAAAGAATGGGAGGTGCGCGAAAACAGGGCGATATAGGGGACGTTATGAGATGTCTATAACAATACGGCGATATAGGGGAAGTTATGACAGTTGCGCAAATACACTGCGATGTAGGCGAAGGTATGAGAGGTGTGCGAAAACTCAACGATATACGGGACGGTATGAGATGTGCATGAATACACGGCAATAGTCGGAAAACCATGATGGGTGTGTGAAAACACAGCGATATAGGGGAAGTTATGAGAGGTGCGCAAGGCACAGCGATATAGGAGAAGGTATGGAAGGTGCTCGAAAACAGGGTGATATAGATGAAGGCACAGCAATATAGGGGATGCTATGGAAGGTGCACGAAAACACAATGATATAGGGGAAGACATCAGAGGTGCGCGAAAACAAGGCAATATAGTGGAAGCTATGAGAGGTGAGCTAAAACCCACCGATACAGGGGAAGGTGTGAGAGGTGTCCGAAAACACAGCGATATAGGGGAAGTTATGAAATGTGCATGAAAACACAGCGATATAGGGGAAGGTATGAGAGGTGCACGAAGGCACAGCGATATAGGGGATGCTATGGGAGGTGCGCGAAAACACAGTGATATAGGGGACGGTGTAAGATGTGTATGAAAACACGACGATATATGGGAAGCTATGACAGGTGCGCGAAAACACGGCGATATAGGGGAAAGTATGAGACATGTGCGAAAACTTGGCGTTACAGGGGAATGCATCAGAGGTGCGAGAAAACACAGCGATGTAGGAGAAGACATGAGAGGTGCGCAAAAACGTGGCAATATAGTGGAAGTTATGGGATGTGCGCTAAAACAGGGCGATGTAGGGGAAGGTATGAGAGGTGCGTGAATGCACAGCGATATAGGGGAAGCTATGAGAGGTGCGCAAGGCACAGCGATATAGGGGATGCTATGGGAGGTGCATGAATACACAGCGATATAGGGGACGTGATGAGATGTGCATGAAAATGCAACGAAATTAGTGAAGGTATGAGAGGTGCACAAAAACACAGCGAAAAAGGGGAAGGTGTGAGAGGTGCGCGAAAGCACAGCAATGCATGGGACGGTTTGAGATGTGCATGAATACACGGCGATAGACGGGAAACCATGAGAGGTGTGCGAAAAAACAGCGACAAAGGGGAAGTTATGAGAGGTGCGTGAAAACACAGTGATACAGGGGAAGGTATGAGAGGAGCATGAAAACAGGGTGATATAGGGGAAGTTATGAGAGTTGCGTGAAAACCCAGCGACATAGTGGACCTTATGAGATGTGCATGAAAAAAAGGCGATATAGGGGAAGGTATGAGAGGTGCGTGAAGGCACAGCGATATAGGGAATGTTATGGGAGGTGCACGAAAACACCCCTAAATAGGGGACGTTATGAGATGTGCATGAAAACACAGCGAAATATGGGAAAGTATGAGAAGTGCATGAAAACACGACGATATAGGGGAAGGTATGAGAGGTGCATGAAAACACAGCGAAGTAGGGGAAGGCATGGGAGGTGCACGAAAATGCAGCGATACAAGGGAAGTTATAGGAGGTGCACGAAAACTGGGCGATATAATGGAAGGTATGGGATGTGCGCGAAAACAGGGCGATATAGGGGAAGGTATGAGAGGTTCACGAAGGCACAACGATATAGGGGATGCTATGGGAGGTGCGCGAAAACACAGTAATATAGGGGACGGTATGAGATGTGCATAAAAACACGGCGATATAGGGGGAGGTATGAAAGGTGCGCGAAAACATGGCGATATAGGGAACAATATGAGAGGTGCGCGAAAACTTGGCGTTACAGGGGAATGCATCAGAGGTGCCAGAAAGCACAGCGATGTAGTGGAATACATGAGAGGTGCACGAAAACAGGGCAATATAGTGGAAGCTATGGGATGTGCACGAAAACAGGATGATATAGGGGAAGGTATCAGAGGTGTGCGAGAATTTGGCGATATAGGGGAAATTATGAGAGGTGTGCGAAAACACGGCGATATCGGAGAATGTATCAGATGTGCGAGAAAACACAGCGCTATAGGGGAAGTATTGAGAGGAGCGAAAACATAGCGATCTAGGTGAAGACATGAGAGGTGCGCGAAAACACAGCGATTTAGGGGAAGCTATGAGAGGTGAGTAAAAACACGGTGATACAGGGGAAGCTATGACAGGTGAGCAAGTACACAGCGATAAAGGTGAATGTATGGGATGTGCGCGAAAATACAGTGATATAGGGGAAGCCATGAGAGGTGCGCAAGGCACAGCGATATAGGGGATACTATGGGATGTGCGTGAATACACAGCGATATAGGGGACGTGATGAGATGTGCATGAAAACGCAACGGTGTTAGGGAAGGTATGAGAGGTGCACAAAAACACAGCGATATACGAGAAGTTATGAGAGGTGTGCGAAAACACAGCGATATAGGGGAAGGTATGGGAGGTGCACGAATACACAGCGATATAGGGGACGTTATGAGATGTGCATAAAATCACAGCGATATAGTGGAAGTTATGAGAGGTGCGCAAAAATACAGAAATATAGGAGAAGTTATGAGAGGTGCGTGAAAACACAACGATATAGGGGGAGGTATGAGAGGTACGCGAAAACGCAGCGATATGAGGGAAGGTATAGGAGGTGCGCGAAAACAGGGCGATATAGGGGAAGGTATGAGAGGTGCACGAAGGCACAGCGATATAGGGGATGCTATGGGAGGTGCGTGAATATACATTGATATAGGGGACGTGATGAGATGTGCATGAAAACGCAGCGGTATTAGGAAAGGTATGAGAGGTGCACAAAAACACAGCGATATAGGAGAAGTTATGAGGTTTGTGAAAACACAGCAATATAGGGGAATGTATGAGAGGTGCATGAAAACAGCGATATAGGTGAAGGAATGGGAGGTGCGCGATAACAGGGCGATATAGGTGAAGGAATGGGAGGTGCGCGAAAACAGGGCGATATAGGGGAAGGTATGAGAGGTGCGCGAAGGCACAGCGATATAGGGGATGCTATGGGAGGTGCGCGAATACACAGCGATATAGGGGACGTTATGTAATGCGCATAACAACACGGCGATATATGGGAAGTTATGAGAGGTGAGCAAAAACACAGCGATACAGGGGAAGTTATGAGAGGTGCGTGAAAACCCAGCAATATAGGGGACGTTATGAGATGTGCATGAAAACACGGCGATATAGGGGAAGGTATGAGAGGTGCACGAAGGCACAGCGATATAGAAGATGCTATGGGAGGTGCGCGAGAACACAGTGATATAGGGGACGGTATGAGATGTGTATGAAAACACGGCGATATATGGGAAGCTATGAGAGGTGCGCTAAAACACGGTGATATAGGAGAAAGTATGAGAGGTGCCCGAAAACTTGGCGTTACAGGGGAATTCATCAGAGGTGCGAGAAAACACAGCAATGTAGAGGAAGACATGAGAGGTGCGCAAAAACAGGGCTATATAGTGGAAGCTATGGGATGTGCGCTAAAACAGGGCGATGTAGGGGAAGGTATGAGAGGTGCGTGAAAGCACAGCGATATAGAGGACGCTATGGGACGTGCGCGAAAACACAGTGATAAAGGGGAAGGTATGAGAGATGTGCGAGAACACGTCGAGATAGGGGAAAGTATGAGAGGTGCGCAAAAAGTTGGCGTTACAGGGGAATGCATCAGAGGTGCCAGAAAACACAGCGATGTAGTGGAATACATGAGAGGTGTGCGAAAACAGGGTAATGTAGTGGAAGCTATGCAATGTGCATGAAAACAGGGCGATATAGGGTAAGGTAAAGGAGAGGTGTGCGAGAACACGGCGATATAGGGGAAATTAAGTGAGGTGTGCGAAAACACAGCGATACGGGAGAATGTATCAGATGTGCGAGAAAGCACAGCGATATAGGGGAAGTATTGGGAGGAGCGAAAACATAGCGATCTAGGTGAAGACATGAGAGGTGCGCGAAAACACGGCGATATAGGGGAAGCTATGAGAGGTGAGCAATAACACAGCGATAAAGGTGAATCTATGGGATGTGAGCGAAAAGACAGTGATATAGGGGAAGCTATGAGAGGTGCGCAAGGCACAGCGATACAGGGGATGCTATGGGAGGTGCGTGAATACACAGTGATATAGGAGACGTGATGAGATGTGCATGAAAACGCAGCGATATTAGGGAAGGTATGAGAGGTGCACAAAAACACAGCAATATAGGAGAAGTTATGAGAGTTAAGCGAAAACACAGCGATATAGGGGAAGGTATGAAAGGTGCACGAAAACACAGAGATATATACGGGAAGGAATGGGAGGTGCACGAATACAAAGCGATATATGGAACGTTATGAGATGTGCATGAAAACACAGCCATAGAGGGGAAGCTATGACAGGTGCACGAAAACACAGTGATATAAGGGAAGGTATAGGAAGTGCGCGAAAGCAGGGCAATATAGGGAAAGGTATGAGAGGTGCACGAAAACGCAGCGATATAAGGGAAGGTATAGAAGGTGCGCGAAAACTGGGCGATATAAGGGAAGGTATGAGAGGTGCACGAAGGCACAGCGATATAGGGGATGCTATGGGATGTGCGCGAAAACACAGCGATATAGGAGACGGTATGAGATGTGCATAAAAACATGGCGATATAGGGGGAGGTATGAGAGGTGCGCGTAAATACGGCGATATAGGGGAAAGTATGAGAGGTGCGCAAAAACTTGGCGTTACAGGGGAATGCATCAGAGGTGCCAGAAAACACAGCGATGTAGTGGAAGACATGAGAGGTGCGCGAAAACAGGGCAATATAGTGGAAGGTATGGGATGTGCGCGAAAACAGGGCGATATAGTGGAAGGTATGAGAGGTGCGCGAAAACACAGTAATATAGGGGACACTATGGAACGTGCGCGAAAACACAGTGATATAGGGGAAGGTATGAGAGGTGTGCGAGAACACGGCGATATAGGGGAAATTATGAGAGGTGCAAAAACACGGCGATACGGGAGAACGTATCAATTGTGCGAGAAAACACAGCGATATAGGGGAAGTATTGAGAGGAGCAAAAACATAGCGATCTAGGTGAAGACATGAGACGTGAGCAAAAACACGGCAATACAGGGGAAGCTATGAGAGGTGAGCAATAACACAGCGATAGAGATGAATCTATGGGATGTGCGCGAAATGACAGCGATATAGGGGAAGGTATGAGAGGTGCGCAAGGCACAGTGATATAGGGGATGCTATGGGAGGAGCGCGAATACACAGCGATATAGGGGACGTGATGAGATGTGCATGAAAACAGCGATATTAGGGAAGGTATGAGAGGTGCACAAAAACACAGTGATATAGGAGAAGTTATGAGAGGTGTGTGAAAACACAGCGATATAAGGGAAGGTATGAAAGGTAAAAGAAAACACAGCGATATAGGAGAAGTTATGAGAAGTGTGTGAAAACACAGAGATATAGGGGAAGCTATTACAGGTGCACGAATACACAGCGATAGAGGGGACGGTATGGGAGGTGTGCGAAAACAGGG
This sequence comes from Mobula birostris, assembly GCF_030028105.1. Classification (NCBI taxonomy): domain Eukaryota; kingdom Metazoa; phylum Chordata; class Chondrichthyes; order Myliobatiformes; family Myliobatidae; genus Mobula; species Mobula birostris. Next base: position 98,676 of record NW_027274325.1, on the reverse strand, counting down.
CGACGTAGGGGAAGGTATGAGATGTGCGCGAAGGCACAGCAATATAAGGGATGTTATGGGAGGTGCGCGAATACACAGCGATATAGGGGACGTTATGAGATGTGCATGAAAACACGACAATATAGGGGAAGGTATAAGAACTGTGCAAAAATACAGCGATATAGGAGAAGTTATGAGAGGTGCGTTAAAACATACCGATATAAGGGAAGGTATGAGAGGTGCACGAAAACACAGCGATATAGGGGGAGGTATGAGAGGTGTGTGAAAACAGGGCGATATAGGGGAAGGTATGAGAGGTGTGCGAAGGCACAGCGATATAGGGGAAGACATGAGAACTGCGCAGAAACAGGGCAATATAGTGGAAGCTGTGGGATGTGCGCGAAACCACGGCGATACAGGGGAATGTATCAGAGGTGCGAGAAAACACAGCGATATAGGGGACGCTATGGGAGATGCGCAAAAAACAGTGATATAGGGGAAGGTATGAGAGGTGTGCGAGAACACGGCTATACAGGGGAAACTGTAAGAGGTGCACAAAAACATGGCAATACAGGAGAATGTATCAGAGGTGCGAGAAAACACAGTGATATGGGGAAGTAATGATAGGAGTGAAAACATAGCGATATAGGTGAAGACATGCGAGGTGCGCGTAAACACGGCGATATAGGGTAAGCTATGAGAGGTAAGCAATACCACAGCGATCAAGGTGAAGCTAAGGGATGTGCGCGAAAACAGCGATGTAGGCGAAGCTAAGGAAGGTGCGCGAAAGCACAGCGATTTGGAGAATGCATGAGATGTGTGCAAAAATGCATATATATAGGGAAGGTATGAGAGCTGCGTGAAAACATAGTGATATAGGTGAAGGTATGAGAGGAGCGCGAAAACAGGGCTATATGGGGGAAGTTATGAGAAGTGTGTGAAAACCCAGCGACATTGGGGACGTTATGAGATATGCATGAAAACACGGTGATATTGGGGAAGGTATGAGGGGTGTGCAAAAACACAGCAATATACGGGAATGCATGAGAGATGCGCGAAGGCACAGTGATATGGGGATGGTATGGGAGGTACACAAATACACAGCGATATAGGGGGCGTTATGAGATGTGCGCAAACGTACAGCAATGTATGAGAGGTGCGCGAAAACAGCAATGTAGGCGAAGCTATAGGAGGTGCAAGATAACAGGGGGATATACGGGAATGCATGAGAGGTGCGCGAAGCACAGTAATATACGGGAGGGTATGGGAGTTGCGCAAATACCCAGCGATATCGAGGACGTTATGAGATGTGCATGAAAACACATCAATATAGGGTAAGGTATGAGATGTGCGCAAAAATACATCGATATAGGGGAAGGTATGAGAGGTGTGCAAAAACACAGCGATATACCGGAATGCATGAGAGGTGCACGAATACACAGCGATATAGGGGACGTTATTAGATGTGCGCAAAAATACATCAATATTGGGGAAGGTATCAGGGGAGCGCGAAATCAGGGCGATATGGGGAAGTTATGAGAGGTGCGTGAAAACCTAGCGATATAGGGGACGTTAAGAGAGGTGCGTGAAAACACAGCGATATAGGGGAAGGTATGAAAGGTGCACGAAGGCACAGCGTTATAGGGGATGCTATGGGAGGTGCGCGAAAACACAGCGATATAGGGGACGCAATGGGACGTGCGCGAAAACACAGTGATATAGGGTAAGGTATGAGAGGTGTGCGAGAACACGGTAATATAGGGGAAATTTTGAGAGGTGTGTGAAAACACGGCAATACGGGAGAATGTATCAGATGTGCGAGAAAACACAGCGATATAGGGGAAATATTGAGAGGAGCGAAAACATAGCGATCTTGGTGAAGACATGAGAGGTGCGCGAAAACACGGCGATATAGGGGAAGCTATGAGAGGTGAGCAAAAACACGGCGATACAGGGGAAGCTATGAGAGGTGAGCAATAACACAGCGATAAAGGTGAATCTATGGGATGTGCGCGAAAAGACAGCGATATAGGGGAAGCTATGAGAGGTGCGCAAGGCACAGCGATATATGGGATGCTATGGGAGGTGCGTGAATACACAGCGATATAGGGGACGTGATGAGATGTGCATGAAAACGCAGCGATATTAGGGAAGGTATCAGAGGTGTACAAAAACACAGTGATATAGGAGAAGTTATGAGAGGTGTGCGAAAACACAGCGACATAGGGGAAGATATGAAAGGTGCACGAAAGCACAGAGATATATTCGGGAAGGAATGGGAGGTGCACGAATACACAGCGATATCGGGGACGTTATGATATGTGCATGAAAACACAGCCATATAGGGGAAGGTATGAGAGGTGCACGAAAACGCAGCGATATAAGGGAAGGTATAGGAGGTGCACGAAAACAGGGCGATATAGGGGGAGGTATGAGAGGTGCACGAAGGCACAGCGATATAGGGGATGCTATGGGAGTGCGCGAAAACACAGCGATATAGGAGACGGTATGAGATGTGCATAAAAACATGGCGATATAGGGGGAGGTATGAGAGGTGCGCGTAAACACGGCGATATAGGGGAAGGTATGAGAGGTGCGCGAGAACACGGCGATATAGGGGAAATAATGAGAGGTGTGCGAAAACAGCGATACGGGAGAATGTATCAATTGTGTGAGAAAACACAGCGATATAGGGGAAGTATTGAGAGGAGCGAAAACATAGCGATCTAGGTGAAGACATGAGAGCTGAGCAAAAACACGGTGATACAGGGGAAGCTATGACAGGTGAGCAATAACACAGCGATAAAGCTGAATCTATGGGATGTGCACAAAATGACAGCGATATAGGGGAAGCTATGAGAGGTGCGCAAGGCACAGCGATATAGGGGATGCTATGGGAGGTGCGCGAATACACAGCGATATAGGGGACGTGATGAGATGTGCATGAAAACTCAGCGATATTAGGGAAGGTGTGAGAGGTGCACAAAAACTCAGTGATATAGGAGAAGTTATGAGAGGTGTGTGAAAACACAGCGATATAGGGAATGCTATGGGAGGTGCGCGAAAACACAGCGATATAGGGGACGCAATGGGACGTGCACGAAAACACAGTGATATAGGGTAAGGTATGAGAGGTGTGCGAGAACACGGCGATATAGGGGAAATTATGAGAGGTGTGTGAAAACACGGGAGAATGTATCAGATGTGCGAGAAAACACAGCGATGTAGGGGAAGTATTGAGAGGAGCGAAAAAATAGCGATCTAGGTGAAGACATGAGAGGTGCGCGAAAACACGGCGATATAGGGGAAGCTATGAGAGGTGAGCAAAAACACGGCGATACAGGGGAAACTATGAGAGGTGAGCAATAACACAGCGATAAAGGTGAATCTATGGGATGTGCGCGAAAAGACAGCGATATAGGGGAAGCTATGAGAGGTGCGCAAGGCACAGCGATATAGGGGATGCTATGGGAGGTGCGTGAATACACAGCGATATAGGGGACATGATGAGATGTGCATGAAAATGCAGCGATATTAGGGAAGGTATCAGAGGTGCACAAAAACACAGCGATATAGGGGACGTTATGATATGTGCATGAAAACACAGCCATATAGGGGAAGATATGAAAGGTGCATGAAGGCACAGCGATATAGGGGATGTTATGGGAGTGCGCGAAAACACAGCGATATAGGAGACGGTATGAGATGTGCATAAAAACATGGCGATATAGGGGGAGGTATGAGAGGTGCGCAAAAACTTGGCGTTACATGGGAATGCATCACAGGTGCCAGAAAACACAGCGATGTAGTGGAAGACATGAGAGGTGCACGAAAACAGGGCAATATAGTGGAAGGTACGGGATGTACGCGAAAACAGGGCGATATAGGGGAAGGTATGAGAGGTGCGCGAGAACACGGCGATATAAGGGAAATAATGAGAGGTGTGCGAAAACAGCGATATGGGAGAATGTATCAATTGTGTGAGAAAACACAGCGATATAGGGGAAGTTATGAGAGTTGCGCAAGGCACAGCGATATAGGGGATGCTATGGGAGGTGCGCGAATACACAGCGATATAGGGGACGTGATGAGATGTGCATGAAAACTCAGCGATATTAGGGAAGGTATGAGAGGTGCACAAAAACTCAGTGATATAGGAGAAGTTATGAGAGGTGTGTGAAAACACAGCGATATAGGGGAAGGTATGAAAGGTGCACGAAAACACAGCGACATAGGGGAAGGAATCGGAGGTGCGCGAAAACTGTGCGATATTGGGGATGGTATGAGATGTGCATAAAAACACGGCAATATAGGGGAAGTTATGAGAGGTACGCAAAAATACAGCAATACAGGAGAAGGTATGAGAGGTGCGTGAAAACACAGCGATATAAGGGGAGGTATGAGAGGTACACGAAAACACAGCGATATAGGGGAAGTTATGGGAGGTGCTCGAAAACAGGGTGATATAGAGAAAGGTATGAGAGGTGTGCGAAGGCACAGCAATATAGGGGATGGTATGGGAGGTGCACGAAAACACAGCGATATAGGGGAAGATATGAGAGGTGTGCGAGAACACGTTGAAACAGGGAACAGTATCAGAAGTGCGAGAACACAGAGTGATAGAGGGGAAGTAATGAGAGGAGCGGAAACACAGCGATATAGGTGAAGACATGAGAGGTGCGCGAAAACACGGCAATATAGGGTACGCTATGAGAGGTAAGCAATAACACAGCGATAAAGTTGAAGTTACGGGATGTGCGCGAAAACAGGGCGATATAGGGGAAGATATGAGAGGTGCGCAAGAACACAGCGATGTATGCAAACCCATGGGAGGTGCGCGGGAAACAGGGCGATATAAGGGAAGGTATGAGCGGTGCGCGAAGGCACAGCGATATAGGGGATGCTATGGGAGGTGCGTGAATACACAGAGATATAGGAGACGTTATGAGATGTGCATGAAAACACGGCGATATTGGGGAAGCCATGAGAAGTGTGCGAAAATACAGCGATTTAGGGGACGGTATGGGAGGTGTGCGAAAACAGGGCGACATAGGGGATGGTATGAGAGGTGCGCGAAGGCACAGCGATATAGGGGATGCTATGGCAGGTGCGAGAATACACAGCAATATAGGGGACGTTATGAGATGTGCATGAAAACACATCAATATAGCGGAAGTCATGAGAGGTGTGCAAAAATACATCGATATACGGGAAGGTATGAGAGGTGCGCGAAAACACAGTGATATAGGGGAAGGTATGAGAGGAGTACGAAAACAGAGTGATATAGTGGAAGTTATGAGAGGTGCGTGAAAACCCAGCGACATTTGGGACGTTATGAGATGTGTATGAAAACATGGTGATATTGGGGAAGGTATGAGAGTTGTGCAAAAACACAGCGGTATACGGGAATGCATGAGAGGTGCACGAAAATAGCGATATAGGTGAAGGAATGGGAGGTGCGCGAAAACGGCGATATTTGGGAAAGTATGAGAGGTGCGCGAAGGCACAGCAATACAAGGGATGCTATGGGAGGTGCGCAAATACAGAGCGATATAGGGGACGTTATGAGATGTGCATGAAAACACATCAATATAGGGAAAGGTATGAGATGTGCGCAAAAATACATCGATATAGGGGAAGGTATCAGAGGTGCACGAAGGCACAGCGATGTAGGCGAAGCTATGGGAGGTGCGTGAAAGCACAGCGATATAGGGGAAGGTACGAGATGTGCATGAATACACGGCGATAGTCGGGAAGCCGTGAGAGGTGTGCGAAAACACAGCGATATAGGGGAAGGTATGAGAGCTGTGTGAAAACACAGTGATATAGGGGAAGGTATGAGAGGAGCGCGAAAACAGAGCGATAGAGGGGTGGTTATGAGAGGTGCGTGAAAACCCAGCGACATTGGGGACGTTATGAGATGTGCATGAAAACACGGTGATATTGGGGAAGGTATGAGAGGTGTGCGAAAACACAGCGGTATACGGGAATGCATGAGAGGTGCACGAAAACAGCGAAATAGGTGAAGGAATGGGAGGTGCGCGAAAACAGGGCGATATTTGGGAAGGTATGAGAGGTGCGCGAAAGCACAGCGATATAAGGGAAGCTATGGGAGGTGTGCGAATATACAGCGATATAGAGGACGTTATGGGATGTGCATAACAACACGGCGATATAGGGGAAGCTATGAGAGGTGAGCAATAACACAGCGATAAAGGTGAATCTATGGGATGTGTGCGAAAAGACAGCGATATAGGGGAAGTTATGAGATGTGCATGAAAACGCAGTGATATTAGGGAAGGTATGAGAGGTGCACAAAAACACAGCGATATAGGGGAAGGTATGAGAGGTGCGCGAAGGCACAGCGATATAGGGGACGTTATGAGATGTGCATGAATACACGGCGATATAGGGGAAGGTATGAGAGGTGCGCAAAAACAGGGCAATATAGTGGAAGCTGTGGGATATGCGCGAAACCACGGCGATACAGGGGAATGTATCAGAGGTGCGAGAAAACACAGCGATATAGGGGACGCTATGGGACATGTGCAAAAAAACAGTGATATAGGGGAAGGTATGAGAGGTGTGCGAGAACACGGCGATATAGGGGAAATTGTAAGAGGTGCGTGAAAACATGGCAATACAGGAGAATGTATCAGAGGTGCGAGAAAACACAGCGATATAGGGGAATTAATGATAGGAGTGAAAACATAGCGATATAGGTGAAGATATGCGAGGTGCGCGAAATTACGGCGATATAGGGTAAGTTATGATAGGTGAGCAATAACACAGCGATCAAGGTGAAGCTAAGGGATGTGCGCGAAAACAGCGATGTAGGCAAAGCTATGGGAGGTGCGCGAAAACACAGCGATTTGGAGAAGGCATGAGATGTGTGCAAAAATACATTGATATAGGGGAAGGTATGAGGGGAGCACGAAATCAGGGCGATATAGGGGAAGTTATGAGAGGTGCGTGAAAACCTAGCGATATAGGGGACGTTATGAGATGTGCATGAAAACACGGTGATATAGGGGAAGGTATGAGAGATGCGCAAAATCACAGCGATATAGGATAAGTTAAGAGAGGTGCGTGAAAACACAGCGATATAGGGGAAGGTATGAAAGGTGCACAAAGTCACAGCATTATAGGGGATGCTATGGGAGGTGCGCGAAAACACAGCGATATAGGGGACGCAATGGGACGTGCGCGAAAACACAGTGATATAGGGTAAGGTATGAGAGGTGTGCGAGAACACGGCGATATAGGGGAAATTATGAGAGGTGTGTGAAAACACGGGAGAATGTATCAGATGTGCGAGAAAACAGCGATGTAGGGGAAGTATTGAGAGGAGCGAAAAAATAGCGATCTAAGTGAAGACATGAGAGGTGCGCGAAAACACGGCGATATAGGGGAAGCTATGAGAGGTGAGCAAAAACACGGCGATACAGGGGAAACTATGAGAGGTGAGCAATAACACAGCGATAAAGGTGAATCTATGGGATGTGCGCGAAAAGGCAGCGATATAGGGGAAGCTATGAGAGGTGCGCAAGGCACAGCGATATAGGGGATGCTATGGGAGGTGCGTGAATACACAGCGATATAGGGGACATGATGAGATGTGCATGAAAATGCAGCGATACTAGGGAAGGTATCAGAGGTGCACAAAAACACAGCGATATAGGGGACGTTATGATATGTGCATGAAGACACAGCCATATAGGGGAAGATATGAAAGGTGCACGAAGGCACAGCGATATAGGGGATGTTATGGGAGTGCGCGAAAACACAGCGATATAGGAGACGGTATGAGATGTGCATAAAAACATGGCGATATAGGGGGAGGTATGAGAGGTGCGCAAAAACTTGGCGTTACATGGGAATGCATCACAGGTGCCAGAAAACACAGCGATGTAGTGGAAGACATGAGAGGTGCACGAAAACAGGGCAATATAGTGGAAGGTACGGGATGTACGCGAAAACAGGGCGATATAGGGGAAGGTATGAGAGGTGCGCGAGAACACGGCGATATAAGGGAAATAATGAGAGGTGTGCGAAAACAGCGATATGGGAGAATGTATCAATTGTGTGAGAAAACACAGCGATATAGGGGAAGTTATGAGAGTTGCGCAAGGCACAGCGATATAGGGGATGCTATGGGAGGTGCGCGAATACACAGCGATATAGGGGACGTGATGAGATGTGCATGAAAACTCAGCGATATTAGGGAAGGTATGAGAGGTGCACAAAAACTCAGTGATATAGGAGAAGTTATGAGAGGTGTGTGAAAACACAGCGATATAGGGGAAGGTATGAAAGGTGCACGAAAACACAGCGACATAGGGGAAGGTATGAGAGGTGCGCGAGAACACGGCGATATAAGGGAAATAATGAGAGGTGTGCGAAAACAGCGATATGGGAGAATGTATCAATTGTGTGAAAAAACACAGCGATATAGGGGAAGTATTGAGAGGAGCGAAAACATAGCGATCTAGGTGAAGACATGGGAGCTGAGCAAAAACACAGCGATACAGGGGAAGCTATGACAGGTGAGCAATAACACAGCGATAAAGCTGAATCTATGGGATGTGCACAAAAAGACAGCGATATAGGGGAAGCTATGAGAGGTGCGCAAGGCACAGCGATATAGGGGATGCTATGGGAGGTGCGTGAATATACAGCGATATAGGGGACGTGATGAGTTGTGCATGAAAACTCAGCGATATTAGGGAAGGTATCAGAGGTGCACGAAAACACAGCGACATAGGGGAAGGAATCGGAGGTGCGCGAAAACTGTGCGATATTGGGGATGGTATGAGATGTGCATAAAAACACGGCAACATAGGGGAAGTTATGAGAGGTACGCAAAAATACAGCAATACAGGAGAAGGTATGAGAGGTGCGTGAAAACACAGCGATATAAGGGGAGGTATGAGAGGTACACGAAAACACAGCGATATAGGGGAAGTTATGGGAGGTGCTCGAAAACAGGGTGATATAGAGAAAGGTATGAGAGGTGTGCGAAGGCACAGCAATATAGGGGATGGTATGGGAGGTGCACGAAAACACAGCGATATAGGGGAAGATATGAGAGGTGTGCGAGAACACGTTGAAACAGGGAACAGTATCAGAAGTGCGAGAACACAGAGTGATAGAGGGGAAGTAATGAGAGGAGCGGAAACACAGCGATATAGGTGAAGACATGAGAGGTGCGCGAAAACACGGCAATATAGGGTACGCTATGAGAGGTAAGCAATAACACAGCGATAAAGTTGAAGTTACGGGATGTGCGCGAAAACAGGGCGATATACGGGAAGATATGAGAGGTGCGCAAGAACACAGCGATGTATGCGAACCCATGGGAGGTGCGCGGGAAACAGGGCGATATAAGGGAAGGTATGAGCGGTGCGCGAAGGCACAGCGATATAGGGGATGCTATGGGAGGTGCGTGAATACACAGAGATATAGGAGACGTTATGAGATGTGCATGAAAACACGGCGATATTGGGGAAGCCATGAGAAGTGTGCGAAAATACAGCGATTTAGGGGACGGTATGGGAGGTGTGCGAAAACAGGGCGACATAGGGGATGGTATGAGAGGTGCGCGAAGGCACAGCGATATAGGGGATGCTATGGCAGGTGCGAGAATACACAGCAATATAGGGGACGTTATGAGATGTGCATGAAAACACATCAATATAGGGGAAGGTATGAGAGGTGCGCGAAAACACAGTGATATAGGGGAAGGTATGAGAGGAGTACGAAAACAGAGTGATATAGTGGAAGTTATGAGAGGTGCGTGAAAACCCAGCGACATTTGGGACGTTATGAGATGTGTATGAAAACATGGTGATATTGGGGAAGGTATGAGAGTTGTGCAAAAACACAGCGGTATACGGGAATGCATGAGAGGTGCACGAAAATAGCGATATAGGTGAAGGAATGGGAGGTGCGCGAAAACGGCGATATTTGGGAAAGTATGAGAGGTGCGCGAAGGCACAGCAATACAAGGGATGCTATGGGAGGTGCGCAAATACAGAGCGATATAGGGGACGTTATGAGATGTGCATGAAAACACATCAATATAGGGAAAGGTATGAGATGTGCGCAAAAATACATCGATATAGGGGAAGGTATCAGAGGTGCACGAAGGCACAGCGATGTAGGCGAAGCTATGGGAGGTGCGTGAAAGCACAGCGATATAGGGGAAGGTACGAGATGTGCATGAATACACGGCGATAGTCGGGAAGCCGTGAGAGGTGTGCGAAAACACAGCGATATAGGGGAAGGTATGAGAGCTGTGTGAAAACACAGTGATATAGGGGAAGGTATGAGAGGAGCGCGAAAACAGGGCGATAGAGGGGTGGTTATGAGAGGTGCGTGAAAACCCAGCGACATTGGGGACGTTATGAGATGTGCATGAAAACACGGTGATATTGGGGAAGGTATGAGAGGTGTGCGAAAACACAGCGGTATACGGGAATGCATGAGAGGTGCACGAAAACAGCGAAATAGGTGAAGGAATGGGAGGTGCGCGAAAACAGGGCGATATTTGGGAAGGTATGAGAGGTGCGCGAAAGCACAGCGATATAAGGGAAGCTATGGGAGGTGTGCGAATATACAGCGATATAGAGGACGTTATGGGATGTGCATAACAACACGGCGATATAGGGGAAGCTATGAGAGGTGAGCAATAACACAGCGATAAAGGTGAATCTATGGGATGTGTGCGAAAAGACAGCGATATAGGGGAAGTTATGAGATGTGCATGAAAACGCAGTGATATTAGGGAAGGTATGAGAGGTGCACAAAAACACAGCGATATAGGGGAAGGTATGAGAGGTGCGCGAAGGCACAGCGATATAGGGGACGTTATGAGATGTGCATGAATACACGGCGATATAGGGGAAGGTATGAGAGGTGCGCAAAAACAGGGCAATATAGTGGAAGCTGTGGGATGTGCGCGAAACCACGGCGATACAGGGGAATGTATCAGAGGTGCGAGAAAACACAGCGATATAGGGGACGCTATGGGACATGTGCAAAAAAACAGTGATATAGGGGAAGGTATGAGAGGTGTGCGAGAACACGGCGATATAGGGGAAATTGTAAGAGGTGCGTGAAAACATGGCAATACAGGAGAATGTATCAGAGGTGCGAGAAAACACAGCGATATAGGGGAATTAATGATAGGAGTGAAAACATAGCGATATAGGTGAAGATATGGGAGGTGCGCGAAAATACGGCGATATAGGGTAAGTTATGATAGGTGAGCAATAACACAGCGATCAAGGTGAAGCTAAGGGATGTGCGCGAAAACAGCGATGTAGGCAAAGCTATGGGAGGTGCGCGAAAACACAGCGATTTGGAGAAGGCATGAGATGTGTGCAAAAATACATTGATATAGGGGAAGGTATGAGAGCTGCGTGAAAACATAGTGATATAGGTGAAGGTATGAGAGGAGCGCGAAAACAGGGCTATATGGGGGAAGTTATGAGAAGTGTGTGAAAACCCAGCGACATTGGGGACGTTATGAGATATGCATGAAAACACGGTGATATTGGGGAAGGTATGAGGGGTGTGCAAAAACACAGCAATATACGGGAATGCATGAGAGGTGCGCGAAGGCACAGTGATATGGGGATGGTATGGGAGGTACACAAATACACAGCGATATAGGGGGCGTTATGAGATGTGCGCAAACGTACAGCAATGTATGAGAGGTGCGCGAAAACAGCAATGTAGGCGAAGCTATAGGAGGTGCACGAAAACGGGGATATACGGGAATGCATGAGAGGTGCGCGAAGGCACAGTAATATAGGGGAGGGTATGGGAGTTGTGCAAATACCCAGCGATATAGGGGACGTTATGAGATGTGCATGAAAACACATCAATATAGGGTAAGGTACGAGATGTGCGCAAAAATACATCGATATAGGGGAAGGTATGAGAGGTGCGCGAAAACAGCGATGTAGGCGAAGCTATGGGAGGTGCGCGAAAGCATATCGGTATAGGGGAAAGTATGAGATGTGCATGAATACACGGCGATAGTCGGGAAGCCATGAGAGGTTTGCGAAAACACAGCGATATAGGGGAAGGTAAGATGGGTGCGTGAAAACCCAGCGACATTGGGGACGTTATGAGATGTACATGAAAACACGGTGATATTGGGGAAGGTATGAGAGGTGTGCAAAAACACAGCGGTATATAGGAATGCATGAGAGGTGCGCAAATACAGAGCGATATAGGGGACGTTATGAGATGTGCATGAAAACACATCAATATAGGGAAAGGTATGAGATGTGCGCAAAAATACATCGATATAGGGGAAGGTATCAGAGGTGCACGAAGGCACAGCGATATAGGGGACGTTATGAGAGGTGTGCGAAAATACAGCGATATAGGGGAAGGTATGAAAGGTGCACGAAAACGCAGTGATATAAGGGAAGGTATAGGAGGTGCGCGAAAACAGGGCGATATAGGGAAGGTATGAGAGGTGCTCGAAGGAACAGCGATATATGGGATGCTATCGGAGGTGCGCAAAAACACAGCGATATAGGAGACGGTATGAGATGTGCATAAATACATGGCGATATTGGGGGAGGTATGAGAGGTGCGCGAAAACACAGTGGTATAGGGGAAGACATGAGAGGTGCTCGAAAACAGGGCTATATAGTGGAAGCTATGGGATATGCGCGAAAACACGGAGATACAGGGGAATGCATCAGAGGTGCGAGAAAACACAGCGATATAGGGAACGCTATGGGACTTGCGCGAAAACACAGTGATATAGGAGATGCTATGGGACGTGCGCAAAAACGCAGTGATATAGTGGAAGGTACGAGAGGTGTGCAAGAACATGGCTGTATAGGGGAAATTATGAGAGGTCCGCGAAAACACGGCGATATATGAGAAGTTATGAGAGGTGAGTGAAAACACAGCGATATAGGGGAAGGTGTGAAGGTATGAGAGGTGCATGAAAACACAGCGATACAGGAGATGCTATGGGACGTGCGCAAAAACGCAGTGATATAGTGGAAGGTACGAGAGGTGTGCAAGAACATGGCTATATAGGGGAAATTATGAGAGGTCCGCGAAAACACGGCGATATATGAGAAGTTATGAGAGGTGAGTGAAAACACAGCGATATAGGGGAAGGTGTGAAGGTATGAGAGGTGCATGAAAACACAGCGATATAGGGGAAGGTATGAGAGGTGCGCGAAGGCACAATGATATAAGGGACAGTATGAGATGTGCATGAAAACACGGAGATATCGGGGAAGAAATGAGAGATGCGTGAAAACACGGCGATATAGGGGAAAGTATGAGAGGTGCGCAAAAACACGGCGATACAGGGGAATGCATCAGAGGTGCGAGAAAACACAGCGATATATGGGAAGTTATGAGAGAAGCAAAAATACAGCGATATAGGGGAGACATGAGAGGTGCACGAAAACAGGGCAATATAGTGAGAGCTATGGGATGTGCATGAAAACAGGGCGATATAGGGGAAGGTATGAGAGCTGCGCGAAAACACAGCAATATAGGGGACTCCATGGGACGTGCGTGAAAACACAGTGATATACGGGAAGGTATGCGAGCTGCGTGAGAACACGGCGATATAGGGGAAAGTAGGAGAGGTGCGCGAAAACTTGGCGTTATAGGGGAATGCATCAGAGGTGTGAGAAAACACAGCGATATGGGGAAGACATGAGAGATGCGTGAAAACTGGGCAATGTAGTGGAAGCTATGGGACGTGCGCGTAAACACAGTGATATACGGGATGGTATGACACGTGTGTGAGAACACGGCGATATAGGCGAAATTATGAGAGGTGCGCGAAAACACGGCGATACAGGAGAATTAATGAGAAGAGCGAAAACATAGCGATCTAGGTGAAGACATGAGAGGTGCGCGAAAACACGGCGATATAGGGGAAGCTATGAGAGGTAAGCAATAACACAGCGATAAAGGTGAAGCTATGGGATGTGCGCGAAAAGACAGCGATATAGGGGAAGGTATGAGAGGTGCGCGAAAACACAGCGATACAGGGGAAGGTATGAGAGGAGTACGAAAACAGAGTGATATAATGGAAGTTATGAGAGGTGCGTGAAAACCCAGCGACATTGGGGACATTATGAGATGTGCATGAAAACATGGTGATATTGGGGAAGGTATGAGAGTTGTGCAAAAACACAGCGGTATACGGGAATGCATGAGAGGTGCACGAAAATAGCGATATAGGTGAAGGAATGGGAGGTGCACGAAAACGGCGATATTTGGGAAAGTATGAGAGGTGCGCGAAGGCACAGCAATACAAGGGATGCTATGGGAGGTGCGCAAATACAGAGCGATATAGGGGACGTTATGAGATGTGCATGAAAACACATCAATATAGGGAAAGGTATGAGATGTGCGCAAAAATACATCGATATAGGGGAAGGTATGAGAGGAGCGCGAAGGCACAGCGATATAGGGGACGTTATGAGATGTGCATAAATACACGGCGATATAGGGGAAGGTATGAGAGGTGCGCAAAAACAGGGCAATATAGTGGAAGCTGTGGGATGTGCGCGAAACCACGGCGATACAGGGGAATGTATCAGAGGTGCGAGAAAACACAGCGATATAGGCGACGCTATGGGACATGTGCAAAAAAACAGTGATATAGGGGAAGCTATGAGAGGTGATCAAAAACACGGCGATATAGGGGAATCTATGAGAGGTGAGCAATAACACAGCGATAAAGGTGAAGCTATGGGATGTGCGCGAAAAGACAGCGATATAGGGGAAGATATGAGAGGTGCGCGAAAACACAGCGATACAGGGGAAGGTATGAGAGGAGTACGAAAACAGAGTGATATAGTGGAAGTTATGAGAGGTGCGTGAAAATCCAGCGATATAGGGGACGTTAAGAGATGTGCATGAAAACACGGTGATATTGGGGAAGCCATGAGAGGTGCACAAAAATACAGCGATAGAGGAGAATTTATGAGAGGTGCGTGAAAACACAACGATATAGGGGGAGGTATGAGAGGTGCACGAAAACACAGCGATATGGGAGAATGTACGGGAGGTGCGCGAAAACAGGGCGATATAGGGGAAGGTATGAGAGGTGCTCGAAGGCACAGCAATATAGGGGATGCTATGGGAGGTGCGCGAAAACACAGTGAAATAGGGGAAGACATGAGAGGTGCGCAAAAACAGGGCAATATAGTGGAAGCTATGGGATGTGCGCGACAACACAGAGATACAGGGGAATGCATCAGAGGTGCGAGAAAACACAGTGATATTGGGGACGCTATAGGACTTGCGCGAAAACACAGTGATATAGGGGAAGGTATGAGAGGTCTGCGAGAACACGGCGATATGGGGAAATTATAAGAGGTGCACGAAAACACAGCGATATAGGGGACGGTATGAGACGAGTACGAATACACGGCAATATTGGGGAAGCCATGAGAGGTGCGTGAAAACACAGCGATATAGGGGAAGGTATGAGAGGTGCAAGAAGACACAGCGATATAGGTGACGGTATGAGATGTGTATGAAAACACGGTGATATAGGGGAAGCTATGAGAGGTACGCGAAAACACGGTGATATAGGGGAAAGTATGAGAGGTGCGCGAAAACTTGGCGTTACATGGGAATGCATCAGAAGTGCGAGAAAACACAGCGATGTAGGGGAAGACATGAGAGGTGCGCGAAAACAGGGCAATATAGTGGAAGCTATGGAAGGTGCGTGAAAACAGGGCGATATAGGGGAAGGTATGAGAGGTGTGCGAAAACACAGCGATATAGGGGACTTTATGGGAGGTGCGCGAATACACAGCGATATAGGGGACGTTAAGAGATGTGCATGAAAACACGGCTATATTGGGGAAGCCATGAGAGGTGCACAAAATACAGCGATATAGGAGAAGTTATGAGAGGTGCGTGAAAACAAAGCGACATAGGGGGAGGTATGAGAGGTGCACGAAAACACAGCGATATAGGGGAATATATGGGAGGTGCGTGAAAACAGGGCTATATAGGGGAAGGTAAGAGGGGTGCGCGAAGGCACAGCAATATAGGGGATACTATGGGAGGTGCATGAAAACACAGCGATATAGGGGAATGGATGTGAAGTGCGCGAAAACAGGGTGATATAGGGGAAGGCAAGAGAGTTGCGCGAAGGCACTGCTATATAGGTGAATGTTTGGGAAGTGCGCGAAAACAGGGCGATACATGGGAATGCATCAGAGGTGCGAGAAAACACAGCGATATAGGGGACGCTATGGGACGTGCGCAAAAGCACAGTGATATTGGGGAAGGTATGAGAGGTCTGTGAGAACACAGCGATATAGGGGAAATTATAAGAGGTGTGCGAAAACATGGTGATACAGGGGAATGTTTCAGAGGTGCGAGAAAACACCGCGATATAGGGGAAGTAATGATTGGAGCGAAAACATAGCGATATAGGTGAAGACATGCGAGGTGTGCGAAAAAACGGCGATATAGGGGAAGTTATGAGAGGTGCGCAAAAACAGCGATGTAGGCGAAGCTATGGGAGGTGTGCTAAAACACAGCGATATAGGGGACGGTATGAAACGTGCATGAATACACGGCGATATTGAGGAAGCCATGAGAGATGCGTGAAAACACAGCGATATAGGGGAAAGTATAGGAGGTGCGCAAAAACGGCGATATAGGAGAAGGTGTGAGAGGTGCACGAAGGTACAGCGATATAGGGGCTGCTATGGGAGGTGCGCGAAAACACAGTGATATAGGGGACGGTATGAGATGTGTATGAAAACATGGTGATATAGGGGAAGCTATGAGAGGTACGCGAAAACACGGCGATATAGCGGAAAGTATGAGAGGTGCGCGAAAACTTGGCGTTACATGGGAATGCATCAGAAGTGCGAGAAAACACAGTGATGTAGGAGAAGACATGAGAGTTCCGCGAAAACAGAGCAATATAGTGGAAGCTATGGGATGTGCGCGAAAACAGGGCGATATAGGGGAAGGTATGAGAGGTGCGCGAAAACACAGCGATATAGGGGACGCTATGGGACGTGCGCGAAAACACAGTGATATAGGGGAAGGTATGAGAGGTGCACAAAAACACAGCGATATAGGGGAAGTTATGAGAGGTGCGCAAAAATACAGCAATGTAAGAGAAGTTATGAGAGGTGCGTGAAAACACAACGATATAGGGGAAGCTATGAGAGGTGCACAAAAACACAGCGATATAGGAGAAATTATGAGAGGTGTGTGAAAGCACAGCGATATAGGGGAAGGAATGGGAGGTGCGTGAAAACGGCTATATAGGGGAAGGTATGAGAGGTGCGCGAGCGCACAGCGATATAGGGGATGCTATGGGATGTGCGTGAATACACAGCGATATAGGGGACGTTATGAGATGTGCATAAAAACACGGCCATATAGAAGAAGTTATGTGAGGTGTGCAAAAATACAGCAATGTAGGAGAAGTTATGAGAGGTGCGTGAAAACACAGCAATATAGGGGATGCTATGGGAGGTGCGCGAAAACAGGGCGATATAGGGGGAGGTATGAGAGGTGCGCGAAAACACAGCGATATAGGGGGCGCTATTGGACGCGCGCCAAAACACATTGATATAGGGGAAGATATGAAAAGTGTGCGAGAACACGGAGAAACAGGGGAATGTATCAGAGGTGCGAGAACACAGAGCGATATAGGGGAAGTAATGAGAGGAGCGGAAACACAGCGATATAGGTGAAGATATGAGAATTGCGTGAAAACATGGCAATATAGGGGAAGCTATGGGAGGTGAGCAATACCACAGCGATAAAGGTGAAGCTATGAGATGAGCGTGAAAAGACAGCAATATAGGGGAAGCTATGAGAGGTGTGCGAAAACAGGGCGATGTAGGCAAAGCCATGAGAGGTGTGCGAAAACAGGGCGATATTGGGGAATGTATGAGAGTTGCACGAAGAAACAGCTATATAGGGGATTCTATGGGAGGAGCGTGAATACACAGCGATATAGGGGACGTTATGAGATGTGCATGAAAATATGGCGATATTGGGGAAGCCGTGAGAGGTGTGTGAAAAGACACCGATATAGGGGAAGGTATGGGAGGTGTGCGAAAACAAGGCGATATATGCGTAGATATGAGAGGTGAGCGACAGCACAGCGATATAGGGGACGCTATGGGAGGTGCACGAATACCCAGCGATATAGGGGACATTAAGAGACGTGCATGAAAACGCGGCAATATTGGGGAAGCCACGAGAGGTGCACAAAAATACAGCGATATGGGAGAAGTTATGAGAGGGGCATGAAAACACAGCGATATTGGGGGAGGTAGGAGAGGTGCACGAAAACAGGGCAATATAGGGGGAGGTATGAGAGGTTCGCGTAAACACGGCGACATAGGGGAAAGTATGAGAGGTGCGCAAAAACAGGGCAATATAGTGGAACCTATGGGATGTGCGCGAAACCACGGCGATACAGGGGAATGTATCTGAGGTGCGAGAAAACACAGCGATATAGGGGACGCTATGGGACATGCGTAAAAACACAGTGCTATAGGGGAAGTTATGAGAGGTGTGCGAGAACACGGCGATATAGGGGACATTATGAGAGGTGTGCGAAAACACGGCGATACGGGAGAATGTATCAGATGTGCGAGAAAACACAGCGATATAAGGGAAGTATTGAGAGGATCGAAAACATAGCGATCTAGGTGAAGACATGAGAGGTGCGCGAAAACATGTCGATGTAGTGGAAGCTATGAGAAGTGAGCAAAAACACAGCGATATAGGGGAATCTATGAGAGGTGAGCAATAACACAGTGATAAAGGTGAATCTATGGGATGTGCAAGAAAAGATAGCGACATAGGGGAAGTTATGAGAGGTGCGCAAGGCACAGCGATATAGGGGATGCTATGGGAGGTGCGCAAAAGCACAGCGATATAGGAGATGGTATTGAGATGTGCATAAAAACATGGCGATATAGGGGGAGGTATGAGAGGTGCACGTAAACACGGCGATTTAGGGGAAAGTATGAAAGGTGTGCGAAACTTGGTGTTACAGGGAAATGCATCAGAGGTGCCAGAAAACACAGCGATGTAGTGAAAGACATGTGAGGTGCGCGGAAACAGAGCAATATAGTGGAAGGTATGGGATGTGCGCGAAAACAGGGCGATATAGGGGAAGGTATGAGAGGTGCGCGAAGGCACAGCGATATAGGGGATGCTATGGGAGGTGCACGAATACACAGTGATATAGGGGACGTTGTGAGATGTGCATAAAAACACGGCAATATAGGGGAAGTTATGAGAGGTGCGCAAAAATAAAGCAATACAGGGGAAGTTATGAGAGGTGCGTGAAAACACAGCGATATAAGGGGAGGTATGAGA
This sequence comes from Mobula birostris, assembly GCF_030028105.1. Taxonomy (NCBI): domain Eukaryota; kingdom Metazoa; phylum Chordata; class Chondrichthyes; order Myliobatiformes; family Myliobatidae; genus Mobula; species Mobula birostris. The sequence continues at coordinate 79,311 of NW_027274325.1, read as the reverse complement.
GGAACACGAAAACACAGTGATATATAGGGGAAGACATGAGAGGTGCGTGAAAACAGAGCGATAAAGGGGACGCTATTGGACGTGCGCGAAAACACAGTGATATAGGGGAAGATATGAGAGGTGTGCGATAACACGGCGATAAAGGTGAAATTATGAGAGTTGCGTGAAAACACGTTGATACAGGGAACTGTATCAGAAGTGCGAGAACACAGAGCGATATAGGGGAAGTAATGAGAGGAGCGGAAACACAGCGATATAGGTGAAGAAATGTGAGGTGCGCGAAAACACGGCGATATAGGGGAAGGTATGAGATGTGCGGAAAAACACAGCGATGTAGGCGAAGCCATGGGAGGTGCACGGGAAACAGGGCGATATAAGGGAAGGTATGAGCGATGCGCGAAGGCACAGCGATATAGGGGATGCTATGGGAGGTGCGTGAATACACAGAGATATAGGAGACGTTATGAGATGTGCATGAAAAAACGGTGATATTGGGGAAGCCATGAGAGGTGTGCGAAAATACAGCGATGTAGGGGACGGTATGGGAGGTGTGCGAAAACAGGGCGACATAGGAGAAGGTATGAGAGGGGCGCGAAGGCACAGCGATATAGTGGATGCTATGGCAGTTGCGCGAATACACAGCGATATATGGGACGTTAAGAGATGTGCATGAAAATACGGCAATATAGGGGAAGGTATAAGAGCTGCACAAAAATACAGTGATATAGGAGAAGTTATGAGAGGTGCGTGAAAAACACAGCGATATCAGGGAAGGTATGAGGGGTGCACGAAAACACAGCGATATTGGGGAAGGTATGAGAGGTGCGAAGTCACAGCGATATAGGGGATGCTATGAGAGGTGCGTGAATACACAGCGATATAAGGGACGTGATGAGATGTGCATGAAAACGCAGCGATATTAGGGAAGGTATGAGAGGTGCACAAAAACACAGCGATATAGGAGAAGTTGTGAGAGGTGTGCGAAAATACAGTGATATAGGGGAAGGTATGAAATGTGCATGAAAACACAGAGATATATAGGGGAAGTATTGAGAGGAGCGAAAACATAGCGATCTAGGTGAAGAAATGACAGGTGAGCAAAAACACGGCGATACAGGGGAAGCTATGAGGGGTGAGGATTAATACAGTGATAAAGCTGAATCTATGGGATGTGCGCGAAAAGACAGCGATATAGGGGAAGCTATGAGAGGTGCGCAAGGTACAGCGATATAGGGGAAGCTATGAGAGGTGCGCAAGGCACAGCGATATAGGGGAAGCTACGAGAGGTGCGCAAGGCACAGCAATATAGGGGATGCAATGAGAGGTACGCGAATACACAGCGATATTGGGGAAATTATGAGAGGTGTATGTAAACTCAGCGATATTAGGGAAGGTATGACAGGTGCACAAAAACTCAGTGATATAGGAGAAGTTATGAGAGGTGTGTGAAAACACAGCGATATAGGGGAATGTATGAAAGGTGCACAAAAACACAGCGATATAGCGGAAGGAATCGGAGGTGCGCGAAAACAGGGCCATATAGGGGAAGGTATGAGGGGATCGCAAAGGCACAGCGATATAGGGGATGCTATGGGAGGTGCGCGAATACACAGCGATATGGGGGACGTTCTGAGATGTGCATAAAAACACGGCGATATAGGGGAAGTTATGAGAGGTGAGCAATAATACAGCAACATAGCAGAAGTTATTAGAGGTGCGTGAAAACACAGCGATATAGGGAGAGGTATGAGAGGTACACAAAAACACAGCGATATAGGGGAAGGTATGGGAGGTGCTCGAAAGCAGGGTGATATAGGGAAAGGTATGAGAGGTGTGCGAAGGCACAGCAATATTGGGGACGGTATGGGAGGTTGGCGAAAGCACAGTGATATAGGGGAAGACACGAGATTTGCATGAAAACACAGCGATATAGGGGAAGATATGAGAGGTGTGCGAGAACACGGCGATATAGGTGAAATTGTGAGAGGTGCGCGAAAACACGTTGATACAGGGAACTGTATCAGAAGTGCGAGAACACAGAGAGATATAGGGGAAGTAATGAGAGGAGCAGAAACACAGCGATATAGGTGAAGACATGAGGGGTGCGCGAAACCACAGCGATACAGGGGAATGTATCAGAGCTGCGAGAAAACACAGCGATATAGGGGACGCTATGGGACATGCGCAAAAAAACAGTGATATAGGAGAAGGTATGAGAGGTGTGCGAGAACACGGCGATATAGGGGAAATTGTAAGAGGTGCGCGAAAACATGGCAATACAGGAGAATGTATCAGAGGTGCGAGAAAACACAGCGATATAGGGGAATTAATGATAGGAGCAAAAACATAGCGATATAGGTGAAGACATGCGAGGTGCGCGAAAAAACGGCGATATAGGGTAAGCTATGAGAGGTGAGCAATAACACAGCGATCAAGGTGAAGCTATGGGATGTGCGCGAAAACAGCGACGTAGATGAAGCTATGGGAGGTGCGCCAAAACACAGCGATATAGGGGACGGTATGAGATGTGCATGAATACACAGCGATATAGGGGAAGGTATGAGAGGTGCACGAAGGCACAGCGATATAGGGGATGCTATGGGAGGTGCGCGAAAACACAGCGATATAGGAGACGGTATGAGTTGTGCATAAAAACATGGCGATATAGGGGGAGGCATGAGAGGTGCGCGCAAACACGGTGATATAGGGGAAAGTATGAGAGGTGCGCGAAAATTTGGCGTGACAGGGGAATGCATCAGTGGTGCCAGAAAACACAGCTATGTCGTGGAATACATGAGAGGTGCGCGAAAGCAGGGCAATATAGTGGAAGCTATGGGATTTGCACGAAAACAGGGCGATATAGGGGAAGCTATGAGAGGTGCGCGAAAACACAGCGACATAGGGGACACAATGGGACGTGTGCGAAAACACAGTGATATAGGGGAAGTTATGAGAGGTGTGCGAGAACACGGCGATATAAGAGACATTATGAGAGGTGTGCGAAAAAACGGCGATACGGGAGAATGTGTCAGATGTGCGAGAAAACACAGCGATATAAGGGAAGCATTGAGAGGATCGAAAACATAGCGATCTAGGTGAAGACATGAGAGGTGCGCGAAAACATGTCGATGTAGTGGAAGCTATGAGAAGTGAGCAAAAACATAGCGATATAGGGGAATCTATGAGAGGTGAGCAATAACACAGCGATAAAGGTGAATCTATTGGATGTGCGCGAAAAGACAGCGATATAGGGGAAGTTATGAGAGGTGCGCAAGGCACAGCGATATAGGGGATGCTATGGGAGGTGCGTGAATACACAGCGATATAGGGGACGTGATGAGATGTGCATGAAAACGCAGTGATATTAGGGAAGGTATGAGAGGTGCACAAAAACAACGATATTGGAGAAGTTATGAGAGGTGTGCGAAAACACAGCGATATAGGGGAAGGTATGAAAGGTGCACGAAGGCACAGCGATATTGGGGATGCTATGGGAGGTGCGCAAAAACACAGCTATATAGGAGATGGTATTGAGATGTGCATAAAAACATGGCGATATAGGGGGAGGTATGAGAGGTGCGCGTAAACACGGCGATTTAGGGGAAATTATCAGAGGTGCGCGAAACTTGGTGTTACAGGGGAATGCATCAGAGGTGCCAGAAAACACAGCGATGTAGTGGAAGACATGTGAGGTGCGCGGAAACAGGGCAATATAGTGGAAGGTATGGGATGTGTGCGAAAAAAGGGCGATATAGGGGAAGGTATGAGAGGTGCGCGAAGGCACAGCGATATAGGGGATGCTATGGGAGGTGCACGAATACACAGTGATATAGGGGACGTTATGAGATGTGCATAAAAACACGGCAATATAGGGGAAGTTATGAGAGGTGCGCAAAAATACAGCAATACAGGGGAAGTTATGAGAGGTGCGTGAAAACACAGCGATATAAGGGTAGGTATGTGAGGTAACGAAAACACAGCGATATAGGGGAAGTTATGGGAGGTGCTCGAAAACAGGGTGATACAGGGAAAGGTATGAGACGTGTGCGAAACACAGCAATATAGGGGATGGTATGGGAGGTGCGCGAAAACACAGTGATATAGGGGAAGACATGAGAGGTGCGTGAAAACAGAGCGATATAGGGGACGCTATTGGACGTGCGCGAAAACACAGTGATATAGGGGAAGATATGAGAGGTGTGCGAGAACACGGCGATATAGGTGAAATTATGAGAGTTGCGCGAAAACACGTTGATACAGGGAACTGTATCAGAAGTGCGAGAACACAGAGCGATATAGGGGAAGTAATGAGAGGAGCGGAAACACAGCGATATAGGTGAAGAAATGAGAGGTGCGCGAAAACACGGCGATATAGGGGAAGGTATGAGATGTGCGCAAAAACACAGTGATGTAGGCGAAGCCATGGGAGGTGCACGGGAAACAGGGCGATATAGGGGAGGGTATGAGCGATGCGTGAAGGCACAGCGATATAGGGGATGCTATGGGAGGTGCGTGAATACACAGCGATATAGGGGACGGTATGAGATGTGCATGAATACACGGCGATATTGGGGAAGCCATGAGAGCTGCCTGAAAACACGGCGATATAGGGGAAGGTATGAGAGGTGTGCAAAACCACAGTGATATAGGAGAAGTTAAGAGAGGTGCTTGAAAACACAGCGATATAGGGGAAGGTATGAGAGGTGCACGAAGGCACAGCGATATAGGGGATACTATGGGAGGTGCGCGAAAACACAGCGATATAGGAGACGGTATGAGTTGTGCATAAAAACATGGCGATATAGGGGGAGGTATGAGAGGTGCGCGTAAACACGGCGATATAGGGGAAAGTATGAGAGGTGCGCGAAAATTTGGCGTTACAGGGGAATGCATCAGAGGTGCCAGAAAACACAGCTATGTCGTGGAATACATGAGAGGTGCGCGAAAGCAGGGCAATATAGTGGAAGCTATGGGATGTGCACGAAAACAGGGCGATATAGGGGAAGCTATGAGAGGTGCGCGAAAACACAGCAACATAGGGGACACAATGCGACGTGTGCGAAAACACAGTGATATAGGGGAAGTTATGAGAGGTGTGCGAAAACACGGCGATACGGGAGAATGTATCAGATGTGCGAGAAAGCACAGCGATATAAGGGAAGCATTGAGAGGATCGAAAACATAGCGATCTAGGTGAAGACATGAGAGGTGCGCGAAAACATGTCGATGTAGTGGAAGCTATGAGAAGTGAGCAAAAACACAGCGATATAGGGGAATCTATGAGAGGTGAGCAATAACACAGCGATAAAGGTGAATCTATGGGATGTGCGCGAAAAGACAGCGATATAGGGGAAGTTATGAGAGGTGCGCAAGGCACAGCGATATAGGGGATGCTATGGGAGGTGCGTGAATACACAGCGATATAGGGGACGTGATGAGATGTGCATGAAAACGCAGTGATATTAGGGAAGGTATGAGAGGTGCACAAAAACACAGCGATATTGGAGAAGTTATGAGAGGTGTGCGAAAACACAGCGATATAGGGGAAGGTATGAAAGGTGCACGAAAACGCAGTGATATAAGGGAAGGTATAGGAGGTGCGCGAAAACAGGGCGATATAGGGGAAGGTATGAGAGGTGCACGAAGGCACAGCGATATAGGGGATGCTATGGGAGGTGCGCAAAAACACAGCTATATAGGAGACGGTATTGAGATGTGCATAAAAACATGGCGATATAGGGGAAGTTATGAGAGGTGCGCGAAGGCACAGCGATATAGGGGATGCTATGGGAGGTGCACGAATACACAGTGATATAGGGGATGTTATGAGATGTGCATAAGAACACGGCAATATAGAGGAAGTTATGAGAGGTGCGCAAAAATACAGCAATACAGGGGAAGTTATGAGAGGTGCGTGAAAACACAGCGATATAAGGGGAGGTATGAGAGGTAACGAAAACACAGCGATATAGGGGAAGTTATGGGAGGTGCTCGAAAACACAGCGATATCGGGGAAGTTATGGGAGCTGCGCGAAAACAGGGCAATATAGGGGAAGGTATGAGAGGTGCACTAAAACACAGCGATACAGGGGAAGGAACGGGAGGCGTGCGAAAACAGGGCGATATAGGGGAAGGTATGAGAGGTGCGCGAAAACACAGTGATATAGGGGGCGCTATGGGACGTGCGCGAAAACACAGTGATATAGGGGAAGGTATGAGAGGTGTGCGAGAATACAGCGATGTAGGGGAAATTATGAGAGGTGCGTGACAACACGGCGATACAGGGGAATGTATCAGAGGTGTGAGAAAACACAGCGATATAATGGAAGTAATGACAGGAGCGAAAACATAGCGATATAGATGAAGACATGAGCGGTGCGTGAAAACACAGTGATATAGGGGAAGCTATGAGAGGTGAGCAATAACACAGCGATAAAGATGAAGCTATGGGATGTGTGCAAAAAAACAGCGATATAGGGGAAGATATGAGAGGTGCGCGAAAACACAGCGACGTGGGCGTAGCTATGGGAGCGGCGCGAAAGCACAGTGATATAAGGGACGGTATGAGATGTGCATAAATACACGGCAATAGTGGGGAAGCCATGAGAGATGCGCGAAAACACAGCAATATAGGGGAAGGTATGAGAGGTGCACGAAAACACAACGATAAAAGGGAAGGTATGGGAGGTGCGCGAAAACAGGACGATATAGGGGAAGGTATGAGACGTGCGCGAAGGCACAGCGATATAGGGGATTCTATGGGAGGTGCGCGAATACACAGCAATATGGGGGACGTTATGAGATGTGATTGAAAACACGGCGATATAGGGGAATGTATGAGAGGTGCGCGTAAACTCGGCGATTTAGGGGAAAGTATCAGAGGTGCGCGAAACTTGGTGTTACAGGGGAATGCATCAGAGGTGCCAGAAAACACAGCGATGTAGTGGAAGATATGTGAGGTGCGCGGAAACAGAGCGATAAAGGGGACGCTATTGGACGTGCGCGAAAACACAGTGATATAGGGGAAGATATGAGAGGTGTGCGATAACACGGCGATAAAGGTGAAATTATGAGAGTTGCGTGAAAACACGTTGATACAGGGAACTGTATCAGAAGTGCGAGAACACAGAGCGATATAGGGGAAGTAATGAGAGGAGCGGAAACACAGCGATATAGGTGAAGAAATGTGAGGTGCGCGAAAACACGGCGATATAGGGGAAGGTATGAGATGTGCGGAAAAACACAGTGATGTAGGCGAAGCCATGGGAGGTGCACGGGAAACAGGGCGATATAAGGGAAGGTATGAGCGATGCGCGAAGGCACAGCGATATAGGGGATGCTATGGGAGGTGCGTGAATACACAGAGATATAGGAGACGTTATGAGATGTGCATGAAAAAACGGTGATATTGGGGAAGCCATGAGAGGTGTGCGAAAATACAGCGATGTAGGGGACGGTATGGGAGGTGTGCGAAAACAGGGCGACATAGGAGAAGGTATGAGAGGGGCGCGAAGGCACAGCGATATAGTGGATGCTATGGCAGTTGCGCGAATACACAGCGATATATGGGACGTTAAGAGATGTGCATGAAAATACGGCAATATAGGGGAAGGTATAAGAGCTGCACAAAAATACAGTGATATAGGAGAAGTTATGAGAGGTGCGTGAAAAACACAGCGATATCAGGGAAGGTATGAGGGGTGCACGAAAACACAGCGATATTGGGGAAGGTATGAGAGGTGCGAAGTCACAGCGATATAGGGGATGCTATGAGAGGTGCGTGAATACACAGCGATATAAGGGACGTGATGAGATGTGCATGAAAACGCAGCGATATTAGGGAAGGTATGAGAGGTGCACAAAAACACAGCGATATAGGAGAAGTTGTGAGAGGTGTGCGAAAATACAGTGATATAGGGGAAGGTATGAAATGTGCATGAAAACACAGAGATATATAGGGGAAGTATTGAGAGGAGCGAAAACATAGCGATCTAGGTGAAGAAATGACAGGTGAGCAAAAACACGGCGATACAGGGGAAGCTATGAGGGGTGAGGATTAATACAGTGATAAAGCTGAATCTATGGGATGTGCGCGAAAAGACAGCGATATAGGGGAAGCTATGAGAGGTGCGCAAGGTACAGCGATATAGGGGAAGCTATGAGAGGTGCGCAAGGCACAGCGATATAGGGGAAGCTACGAGAGGTGCGCAAGGCACAGCAATATAGGGGATGCAATGAGAGGTACGCGAATACACAGCGATATTGGGGAAATTATGAGAGGTGTATGTAAACTCAGCGATATTAGGGAAGGTATGACAGGTGCACAAAAACTCAGTGATATAGGAGAAGTTATGAGAGGTGTGTGAAAACACAGCGATATAGGGGAATGTATGAAAGGTGCACAAAAACACAGCGATATAGCGGAAGGAATCGGAGGTGCGCGAAAACAGGGCCATATAGGGGAAGGTATGAGGGGATCGCAAAGGCACAGCGATATAGGGGATGCTATGGGAGGTGCGCGAATACACAGCGATATGGGGGACGTTCTGAGATGTGCATAAAAACACGGCGATATAGGGGAAGTTATGAGAGGTGAGCAATAATACAGCAACATAGCAGAAGTTATTAGAGGTGCGTGAAAACACAGCGATATAGGGAGAGGTATGAGAGGTACACAAAAACACAGCGATATAGGGGAAGGTATGGGAGGTGCTCGAAAGCAGGGTGATATAGGGAAAGGTATGAGAGGTGTGCGAAGGCACAGCAATATTGGGGACGGTATGGGAGGTTGGCGAAAGCACAGTGATATAGGGGAAGACACGAGATTTGCATGAAAACACAGCGATATAGGGGAAGATATGAGAGGTGTGCGAGAACACGGCGATATAGGTGAAATTGTGAGAGGTGCGCGAAAACACGTTGATACAGGGAACTGTATCAGAAGTGCGAGAACACAGAGAGATATAGGGGAAGTAATGAGAGGAGCAGAAACACAGCGATATAGGTGAAGACATGAGGGGTGCGCGAAACCACAGCGATACAGGGGAATGTATCAGAGCTGCGAGAAAACACAGCGATATAGGGGACGCTATGGGACATGCGCAAAAAAACAGTGATATAGGAGAAGGTATGAGAGGTGTGCGAGAACACGGCGATATAGGGGAAATTGTAAGAGGTGCGCGAAAACATGGCAATACAGGAGAATGTATCAGAGGTGCGAGAAAACACAGCGATATAGGGGAATTAATGATAGGAGCAAAAACATAGCGATATAGGTGAAGACATGCGAGGTGCGCGAAAAAACGGCGATATAGGGTAAGCTATGAGAGGTGAGCAATAACACAGCGATCAAGGTGAAGCTATGGGATGTGCGCGAAAACAGCGACGTAGATGAAGCTATGGGAGGTGCGCCAAAACACAGCGATATAGGGGACAGTATGAGATGTGCATGAATACACAGCGATATAGGGGAAGGTATGAGAGGTGCACGAAGGCACAGCGATATAGGGGATGCTATGGGAGGTGCGCGAAAACACAGCGATATAGGAGACGGTATGAGTTGTGCATAAAAACATGGCGATATAGGGGGAGGCATGAGAGGTGCGCGCAAACACGGTGATATAGGGGAAAGTATGAGAGGTGCGCGAAAATTTGGCGTGACAGGGGAATGCATCAGTGGTGCCAGAAAACACAGCTATGTCGTGGAATACATGAGAGGTGCGCGAAAGCAGGGCAATATAGTGGAAGCTATGGGATTTGCACGAAAACAGGGCGATATAGGGGAAGCTATGAGAGGTGCGCGAAAACACAGCGACATAGGGGACACAATGGGACGTGTGCGAAAACACAGTGATATAGGGGAAGTTATGAGAGGTGTGCGAGAACACGGCGATATAAGAGACATTATGAGAGGTGTGCGAAAAAACGGCGATACGGGAGAATGTGTCAGATGTGCGAGAAAACACAGCGATATAAGGGAAGCATTGAGAGGATCGAAAACATAGCGATCTAGGTGAAGACATGAGAGGTGCGCGAAAACATGTCGATGTAGTGGAAGCTATGAGAAGTGAGCAAAAACATAGCGATATAGGGGAATCTATGAGAGGTGAGCAATAACACAGCGATAAAGGTGAATCTATTGGATGTGCGCGAAAAGACAGCGATATAGGGGAAGTTATGAGAGGTGCGCAAGGCACAGCGATATAGGGGATGCTATGGGAGGTGCGTGAATACACAGCGATATAGGGGACGTGATGAGATGTGCATGAAAACGCAGTGATATTAGGGAAGGTATGAGAGGTGCACAAAAACAACGATATTGGAGAAGTTATGAGAGGTGTGCGAAAACACAGCGATATAGGGGAAGGTATGAAAGGTGCACGAAGGCACAGCGATATTGGGGATGCTATGGGAGGTGCGCAAAAACACAGCTATATAGGAGATGGTATTGAGATGTGCATAAAAACATGGCGATATAGGGGGAGGTATGAGAGGTGCGCGTAAACACGGCGATTTAGGGGAAATTATCAGAGGTGCGCGAAACTTGGTGTTACAGGGGAATGCATCAGAGGTGCCAGAAAACACAGCGATGTAGTGGAAGACATGTGAGGTGCGCGGAAACAGGGCAATATAGTGGAAGGTATGGGATGTGTGCGAAAAAAGGGCGATATAGGGGAAGGTATGAGAGGTGCGCGAAGGCACAGCGATATAGGGGATGCTATGGGAGGTGCACGAATACACAGTGATATAGGGGACGTTATGAGATGTGCATAAAAACACGGCAATATAGGGGAAGTTATGAGAGGTGCGCAAAAATACAGCAATACAGGGGAAGTTATGAGAGGTGCGTGAAAACACAGCGATATAAGGGTAGGTATGTGAGGTAACGAAAACACAGCGATATAGGGGAAGTTATGGGAGGTGCTCGAAAACAGGGTGATACAGGGAAAGGTATGAGACGTGTGCGAAACACAGCAATATAGGGGATGGTATGGGAGGTGCGCGAAAACACAGTGATATAGGGGAAGACATGAGAGGTGCGTGAAAACAGAGCGATATAGGGGACGCTATTGGACGTGCGCGAAAACACAGTGATATAGGGGAAGATATGAGAGGTGTGCGAGAACACGGCGATATAGGTGAAATTATGAGAGTTGCGCGAAAACACGTTGATACAGGGAACTGTATCAGAAGTGCGAGAACACAGAGCGATATAGGGGAAGTAATGAGAGGAGCGGAAACACAGCGATATAGGTGAAGAAATGAGAGGTGCGCGAAAACACGGCGATATAGGGGAAGGTATGAGATGTGCGCAAAAACACAGTGATGTAGGCGAAGCCATGGGAGGTGCACGGGAAACAGGGCGATATAGGGGAGGGTATGAGCGATGCGTGAAGGCACAGCGATATAGGGGATGCTATGGGAGGTGCGTGAATACACAGCGATATAGGGGACGGTATGAGATGTGCATGAATACACGGCGATATTGGGGAAGCCATGAGAGCTGCCTGAAAACACGGCGATATAGGGGAAGGTATGAGAGGTGTGCAAAACCACAGTGATATAGGAGAAGTTAAGAGAGGTGCTTGAAAACACAGCGATATAGGGGAAGGTATGAGAGGTGCACGAAGGCACAGCGATATAGGGGATACTATGGGAGGTGCGCGAAAACACAGCGATATAGGAGACGGTATGAGTTGTGCATAAAAACATGGCGATATAGGGGGAGGTATGAGAGGTGCGCGTAAACACGGCGATATAGGGGAAAGTATGAGAGGTGCGCGAAAATTTGGTGTTACAGGGGAATGCATCAGAGGTGCCAGAAAACACAGCTATGTCGTGGAATACATGAGAGGTGCGCGAAAGCAGGGCAATATAGTGGAAGCTATGGGATGTGCACGAAAACAGGGCGATATAGGGGAAGCTATGAGAGGTGCGCGAAAACACAGCAACATAGGGGACACAATGCGACGTGTGCGAAAACACAGTGATATAGGGGAAGTTATGAGAGGTGTGCGAAAACACGGCGATACGGGAGAATGTATCAGATGTGCGAGAAAGCACAGCGATATAAGGGAAGCATTGAGAGGATCGAAAACATAGCGATCTAGGTGAAGACATGAGAGGTGCGCGAAAACATGTCGATGTAGTGGAAGCTATGAGAAGTGAGCAAAAACACAGCGATATAGGGGAATCTATGAGAGGTGAGCAATAACACAGCGATAAAGGTGAATCTATGGGATGTGCGCGAAAAGACAGCGATATAGGGGAAGTTATGAGAGGTGCGCAAGGCACAGCGATATAGGGGATGCTATGGGAGGTGCGTGAATACACAGCGATATAGGGGACGTGATGAGATGTGCATGAAAACGCAGTGATATTAGGGAAGGTATGAGAGGTGCACAAAAACACAGCGATATTGGAGAAGTTATGAGAGGTGTGCGAAAACACAGCGATATAGGGGAAGGTATGAAAGGTGCACGAAAACGCAGTGATATAAGGGAAGGTATAGGAGGTGCGCGAAAACAGGGCGATATAGGGGAAGGTATGAGAGGTGCACGAAGGCACAGCGATATAGGGGATGCTATGGGAGGTGCGCAAAAACACAGCTATATAGGAGACGGTATTGAGATGTGCATAAAAACATGGCGATATAGGGGAAGTTATGAGAGGTGCGCGAAGGCACAGCGATATAGGGGATGCTATGGGAGGTGCACGAATACACAGTGATATAGGGGATGTTATGAGATGTGCATAAGAACACGGCAATATAGAGGAAGTTATGAGAGGTGCGCAAAAATACAGCAATACAGGGGAAGTTATGAGAGGTGCGTGAAAACACAGCGATATAAGGGGAGGTATGAGAGGTAACGAAAACACAGCGATATAGGGGAAGTTATGGGAGGTGCTCGAAAACACAGCGATATCGGGGAAGTTATGGGAGCTGCGCGAAAACAGGGCAATATAGGGGAAGGTATGAGAGGTGCACTAAAACACAGCGATACAGGGGAAGGAACGGGAGGCGTGCGAAAACAGGGCGATATAGGGGAAGGTATGAGAGGTGCGCGAAAACACAGTGATATAGGGGGCGCTATGGGACGTGCGCGAAAACACAGTGATATAGGGGAAGGTATGAGAGGTGTGCGAGAATACAGCGATGTAGGGGAAATTATGAGAGGTGCGTGACAACACGGCGATACAGGGGAATGTATCAGAGGTGTGAGAAAACACAGCGATATAATGGAAGTAATGACAGGAGCGAAAACATAGCGATATAGATGAAGACATGAGCGGTGCGTGAAAACACAGTGATATAGGGGAAGCTATGAGAGGTGAGCAATAACACAGCGATAAAGATGAAGCTATGGGATGTGTGCAAAAAAACAGCGATATAGGGGAAGATATGAGAGGTGCGCGAAAACACAGCGACGTGGGCGTAGCTATGGGAGCGGCGCGAAAGCACAGTGATATAAGGGACGGTATGAGATGTGCATAAATACACGGCAATAGTGGGGAAGCCATGAGAGATGCGCGAAAACACAGCAATATAGGGGAAGGTATGAGAGGTGCACGAAAACACAACGATAAAAGGGAAGGTATGGGAGGTGCGCGAAAACAGGACGATATAGGGGAAGGTATGAGACGTGCGCGAAGGCACAGCGATATAGGGGATTCTATGGGAGGTGCGCGAATACACAGCAATATGGGGGACGTTATGAGATGTGATTGAAAACACGGCGATATAGGGGAATGTATGAGAGGTGCGCGTAAACTCGGCGATTTAGGGGAAAGTATCAGAGGTGCGCGAAACTTGGTGTTACAGGGGAATGCATCAGAGGTGCCAGAAAACACAGCGATGTAGTGGAAGATATGTGAGGTGCGCGGAAACAGGGCAAGATAGTGGAAGGTATGGGATGTGCGTGAAAAAAGGGCGATATAGGGGAAGGTATGAGAGGTGCGCGAAGGCACAGCGATATAGGGGATGCTATGGGAGGTGCACGAATACACAGTGATATAGGGGACGTTATGAGATGTGCATAAAAACACGGCAATATAGGGGAAGTTATGAGAGGTGCGCAAAAATACAGCAATACAGGGGAAGTTATGAGAGGTGCGTGAAAACACAGCGATATAAGGGTAGGTATGAGAGGTAACGAAAACACAGCGATATAGGGGAAGTTATGGGAGGTGCTCGAAAACAGGGCGATATAGGGAAAGGTATGAGACGTGTGCGAAACACAGCAATATAGGGGATGGTATGGGAGGTGCGCGAAAACACAGTGATATAGGGGAAGACATGAGAGGTGCGTGAAAACAGAGCGATATAGGGGACGCTATTGGACGTGCGCAAAAACACAGTGATATAGGGGAAGATATGAGAGGTGTGCGAGAACACGGCGATATAGGTGAAATTATGAGAGTTGCGCGAAAACACGTTGATACAGGGAACTGTATCAGAAGTGCGAGAACACAGAGCGATATAGGGGAAGTAATGAGAGGAGCGGAAACACAGCGATATAGGTGAAGAAATGAGAGGTGCGTGAAAACACGGCGATATAGGGGAAGGTATGAGATGTGCGCAAAAACACAGCGATGTAGGCGAAGCCATGGGAGGTGCACGGGAAACAGGGCGATATAGGGGAAGGTATGAGCGATGTGTGAAGGCACAGCGATATAGGGGATGCTATGGGAGGTGCGTGAATACACAGCGATATAGGGGACGGTATGAGATGTGCATGAATACACGGCGATATTGAGGAAGCCATGAGAGCTGCCTGAAAACACGGCGATATAGGGGAAGGTATGAGAGGTGTGCAAAACCACAGCGACATAGGAGAAGTTAAGAGAGGTGCGTGAAAACACAGCGATATAGGGGAAGGTATGAGAGGTGCACGAAGGCACAGCGATATAGGGGATGCTATGGGAGGTGCGCGTAAACACGGTGATATAGGGGAAAGTATGAGAGGTGCGCGAAAATTTGGCGTTACAGTGGAATGCATCAGAGGTGCCAGAAAACACAGCTATGTCATGGAATACATGAGAGGTGCGCGAAAGCAGGGCAATATAGTGGAAGCTATGGGATGTGCACGAAAACAGGGCGATATAGGGGAAGCTATGAGAGGTGTGCGAAAACACAGCGACATAGGGGACACAATGGGACGTGTGCGAAAACACAGTGATATAGGGGAAGTTATGAGAGGTGTGCGAGAACACGGCGATATAAGGGACATTATGAGAGGTGTGCGAAAACACGGCGATACGGGAGAATGTATCAGATGTGCGAGAAAACACAGCGATATAAGGGAAGCATTGAGAGGATCGAAAACATAGCGATCTAGGTGAAGACATGAGAGGTGCGCGAAAACATGTCGATGTAGTGGAAGCTATGAGAAGTGAGCAAAAACACAGCGATATAGGGGAATCTATGAGAGGTGAGCAATAACACAGCGATAAAGGTGAATTTATGGGATGTGCGCGAAAAGACAGCGATATAGGGGAAGTTATGAGAGGTGCGCAAGGCACAGCGATATAGGGGATGCTATGGGAGGTGCGTGAATACACAGCGATATAGGGGACGTGATGAGATGTGCATGAAAACGCAGTGATATTAGGGAAGGTATGAGAGGTGCACAAAAACACAGCGATATTGGAGAAGTTATGAGAGGTGTGCGAAAACACAGCGATATAGGGGAAGGTATGACGGGTGCACGAAAACGCAGTGATATAAGGGAAGGTATAGGAGGTGCACGAAAACAGGGCGATATAGGGGAAGGTATGAGAGGTGCACGAAGGCACAGCGATATAGGGGATGCTATGGGAGGTGCGCAAAAACACAGCTATATAGGAGACGGTATTGAGATGTGCATAAAAACATGGCGATATAGGGGGAGGTATGAGAGGTGCGCGTAAACACGGCGATTTAGGGGAAAGTATCAGAGGTGCGCGAAACTTGGTGTTACAGGGGAATGCATCAGAGGTGCCAGAAAACACAGCGATGTAGTGGAAGACATGTGAGGTGCGCGGAAACAGGGCAATATAGTGGAAGGTAGGGGATGTGCGCGAAAACAGGGCGATATAGGGGAAGGTATGAGAGGTGCGCGAAGGCACAGCGATATAGGGGATGCTATGGGAGGTGCACGAATACACAGTGATATAGGGGATGTTATGAGATGTGCATAAGAACACGGCAATATAGGGGAAGTTATGAGAGGTGCGTGAAAACACAGCGATATAAGGGGAGGTATGAGAGGTAACGAAAACACAGCGATATTGGGGAAGTTACGGGAGGTGCTCGAAAACAGGGCGATATAGGGAAAGGTATGAGACGTGTGCGAAACACAGCAATATAGGGGATGGTATGGGAGGTGTGCGAAAACAGGGCGACATAGGGGAAGGTATGAGAGGTGCATGAAGGCACAGCGATATAGGGGATATTATGGCAGTTGCGCTAATACACAGCGACATATGGGACGTTAAGAGATGTGCATGAAAACATGGCGATATTAGGGAAGCCATGAGAGGTGCGCGAAAACATCGTGATATAGGGGAAGGCATGAGAGGTGTGCAAAAACAGGGCAATATAGTGGAACCTATGGGATGTTGGCGAAACCACGGCGATACAGGGGAATGTATCAGAGGTGCGAGAAAACACAGCGATATAGGGGACGCTATGGGACATGCGCAAAAACACAGTGCTATAGGGGAAGTTATGAGAGGTGCGTGAAAACACAGCGATATAAGGGTAGGTATGAGAGGTAACGAAAACACAGCGATATAGGGGAAGTTGTGGGAGGTGCTCGAAAGCAGGGCGATATAGGGAAAGGTATGAGACGTGTGCGAAACACAGCAATATAGGGGATGGTATGGGAGGTGCGCGACAACACAGTGATATAGGGGAAGACATGAGAGGTGCGTGAAAACAGAGCGATATAGTGATATAGGGGAAGACATGAGAGGTGCTCGAAAACAGGGCTATATAGTGGAAGCTATGGGATATGCGCGAAAACATGGCGATACAGGGAAAAGTATGAGAGGTGCCCGAAAACACAGCAATACAGGGGATGCTATGGGAAGTGCGCAAAAACACAGTGATATAGTGGAAGGTACGAGAGGTGTGCAAGAACATGGCAATATAGGGGAAATTATGAGAGGTCTGAGAAAACACGGCGATATATGAGAAGTTATGAGAGGTGAGTGAAAACACAGCGATGTAGGGGAAGTTGTGAAGGTATGAGAGGTGCATGAAAACACAGCGATATAGGGGAAGGTATGAGAGGTGCGCGAAGGCACAGTGATATAGGGGAACCTGAGATGTGCATAAAAACATGGCAATATTGGGCAAGCCATGAGAGGTGTGCGAAAATACAGCGATATAGGGGACGGTATGGGAGGTGTGCGAAAACAGGGCGACATAGGGGAAGGTATGAGAGGTGCATGAAGGCACAGCGATATAGGGGATGTTATGGCAGTTGCGCTAATACACAGCGATATATGGGACGTTAAGAGATGTGCATGAAAACACGGCGATATTGGGGAAGCCATGAGAGGTGCGCAAAAATACGGCGATATAGGAGAAATTATGAGAGGTGCGTGAAAAAACAGCGAGATAAGGGAAGGTATGAGAGGTGCACGAAAACACAGCGATATTGGGGAAGGTATGGGACATGCGCAAAAACACAGTGCTATAGGGGAAGTTATGAGAGGTGTGCGAGAACACGGAGATATAGGGGACATTATGAGAGGTGTGCGAAAACACGGTGATACGGGAGAATGTATCAGATGTGCGAGAAAACACAGCGATATAAGGGAAGTATTGAGACGAGCGAAAACATAGCGATCTAGGTGAAGACATGAGAGGTGCGCGAAAACACGGCGATATAGGGGAAGCTATGAGAGGTGAGCAAAAACACGGCGATACAGGGGAACCTATGAGAGGTGAGCAATAACACAGGGATAAAGGTGAATCTATGGGATGTGCACGAAAACACAGCGATATCGGGGAAGTTATGGGAGCTGCGCGAAAACAGGGCAATATAGGGGAAGGTATGAGAGGTGCACTAAAACACAGCGATACAGGGGAAGGAATGGGAGGTGTGCGAAAACAGGGCGATATAGGGGAAGGTATGAGAGGTGCGCGAAAACACAGTGATATAGGGGACGCTATGGGACGTGTGCGAAAACACAGTGATATAGGGGAAGGTATGAGAGGTGTGTGAGAATACAGCGATGTAGGGGAAATTATGAGAGGTGCGTGACAACACGGCGATACAGGGGAATGTATCAGAGGTGTGAGAAAACACAGCGATATAATGGAAGTAATGACAGGAGCGAAAACATAGCGATATAGATGAAGACATGAGAGGTGCGTGAAAACACAGTGATATAGGGGAAGCTATGAGAGGTGAGCAATAACACAGCGATAAAGATGAAGCTATGGGATGTGTGCAAAAAAACAGCGATATAGGGGAAGATATGAGAGGTGCGCGAAAACACAGCGACGTGGGCGTAGCTATGGGAGCGGCGCGAAAGCACAGTGATATAAGGGACGGTATGAGATGTGCATAAATACACGGCAATAGTGGGGAAGCCATGAGAGATGCGCGAAAACACAGCAATATAGGGGAAGGTATGAGAGGTGCACGAAAACACAACGATGAAAGGGAAGGTATGGGAGGTGCGCGAAAACAGGACGATATAGGGGAAGGTATGAGATGTGCGTGAAGGCACAGCGATATAGGGGATTCTATGGGAGGTGCGCGAATACACAGCAATATGGGGGAAGTTATGAGATGTGATTGAAAACACGGCGATATAGGGGAAGGTATGAGAGGTGCGCAAATATACAGCGATATAGGAGAAGTTATGAGAGGTGCGTGAAAACACAGCGATATAGGAGAAGGAATGAGAGGTGCACAAAAACACAGCAATATAGAGGAAGGTATGGGAGGTGCGCGAAAACACATTGATATAGGGGAAGACATGATAGGTGCTCGAAAACAGGGCAAAATAGTGGAAGCTCTGGGATATGCGCGAAAACATGGCGATACAGGGAAAAGTATGAGAGGTGCCCGAAAACACAGCGATACAGGGGATGCTATGGGACGTGCGCAAAAACACAGTGATATAGTGGAAGGTACGAGAGGTGTGCAAGAACATGGCTATATAGGGGAAATTATGAGAGGTCCGCGAAAACACGGCAATATATGAGAATTTATGAGAGGTGAGTGAAAACACAGCGATGTAGGGGAAGTCGTGAAGGTATGAGAGGTGCACAAAAACACAGTGATATAGGGGACGGTATGAGATGTGCATGAAAACACGGCGATATTGGGCAAGCCATGAGAGGTGTGCGAAAATACAGCGATATAGGGGACGGTATGGGAGGTGCGTGAAAACAGGGCGACATAGGGGAAGGTATGAGAGGTGCACGAAGGCACAGCGTTATAGGGGATGTTATGGCGGTTGCGCTAATACACAGCGATATATGGGACGTTAAGAGATGTGCATGAAAACACGGCGATATTGGGGAAGCCATGAGAGGTGCGCAAAAATACGGCGAT
The DNA here is from genome assembly GCF_030028105.1 of Mobula birostris. NCBI lineage: Eukaryota > Metazoa > Chordata > Chondrichthyes > Myliobatiformes > Myliobatidae > Mobula > Mobula birostris. The sequence continues at coordinate 59,752 of NW_027274325.1, read as the reverse complement.
ATAGGAGAAATTATGAGAGGTGCGTGAAAACACAGCGAGATAAGGGAAGGTATGAGAGGTGCACGAAAACACAGCGATATTGGGGAAGGTATGGGAGGTGCGCGAAAACAGGGCGATATAGGGGAAGTTATGAGAGGTGCGCGAAGGCACAGCGATATAGGGGATGCTATGAGAGGTGCGTGAAAACACCGTGATATAGGGGAAGACATGAGAGGTGCGCAAAAACAGGGCAATATAGTGGAACCTATGGGATGTTGGCGAAACCACGGCGATACAGGGGAATGTATCAGAGGTGCGAGAAAACACAGCGATATAGGGGACGCTATGGGACATGCGCAAAAAAACAGTGATATAGGGGAAGGTATGAGAGGTGTGCGAGAACACGGCGATATAGGGGAAATTGTAAGAGCTGTGCGAAAAACACGGCGATACGGCAAAATGTATCAGATGTGCGAGAAAACACAGCGATATAGGGGAAGTATTGAGACGAGCAAAAACATAGCGATCTAGGTGAAGACATGAGAGGTGCGCGAAAACACGGTGATATAGGGGAACCTATGAGAGGTGAGCAATACACAGGGATAAAGGTGAATCTATGGGATGTGCACGAAAACACAGCGATATCGGGGAAGTTATGGGAGCTGCGCGAAAACAGGGCAATATAGGGGAAGGTATGAGAGGTGCACTAAAACACAGCGATACAGGGGAAGGAATGGGAGGTGTGCGAAAACAGGGCGATATAGGGGAAGGTATGAGAGATGCGCGAAAACACAGCGATATAGGGGACGCTATGGGATGTGCGCGAAAACACAGTGATATAGGGGAAGGTATGAGAGGTGTGCGAGAATACAGCGATGTAGGGGAAATTATGAGAGGTGCATGACAACACGGCGATATAGGGGAATGTATCAGAGGTGTGAGAAAACACAGCGATATAATGGAAGTAATGACAGGAACGAAAACATAGCGATATAGGTGAAGACATGAGAGGTGCGTGAAAACACAGTGATATAGGGGAAGCTATGAGAGGTGAGCAATGACACAGCGATAAAGATGAAGCTATGGGATGTGCGCAAAAAGACAGCGATATAGGGAAATGTATGAGAGGTGCGCGAAAACACAGCGACGTGGGCGTAGCTATGGGCGGTGCGCGAAAGCACAGTGATATAAGGGACGATATGAGATATGCATGAATACACAGCGATGTTGGGGAAGCCATGAGAGATGCGCGAAAACACAGCAATATAGGGGTAGGTATGAGAGGTGCACGAAAACACAACGATAAAAGGGAAGGTATGGGAGGTGCGCGAAAACAGGACGATATAGGGGAAGGTATGAGATGTGCACGAAGGCACAGCGATATAGGGGATTCTATGGGAGGTGCGCGAATACACAGCAATATGGGGGACGTTATGAGATGTGATTGAAAACACGGCGATATAAGGGAAGGTATGAGAGGTGCGCAAAAATACAGCGATATAGGAGAAGTTATGAGAGGTGCGTGAAAACACAGCGATATAGGGGAAGGAATGAGAGGTGCACAAAAACACAGCGATATAGAGGAAGGTATGGGAGGTGCGCGAAAGCACAGTGATATAGGGGAAGACATGAGAGGTGCTCGAAAACAGGGCTATATAGTGGAAGCTATGGGATATGCATGAAAATATGGCGATACAGGGAAAAGTATGAGAGGTGCCCGAAAACACAGCGATACAGGGGATGCTATGGGACGTGCGCAAAAACACAGTGATATAGTGGAAGGTACGAGAGGTGTGCAAGAACATGTCTATATAGGGGAAATTATGAGAGGTCCGCGAAAACACGGCGATATATGAGAAGTTATGAGAGGTGAGTGAAAACACAGTGATGTTGGGGAAGTTGTGAAGGTATGAGAGGTGCACGAAAACACAGCGATATAGGGGAAGGTATGAGAGGTGCGCGAAGGCACAGTGATATAAGGGACGGTATGAGATGTGCATGAAAACACGGAGATATCGGGGAAGAAATGAGAGATGCGTGAAAACACGGCGATATAGGGGAATGCATCAGAGGTGCGAGAAAACACAGCGATATAGGGGAAGTTATGAGAGAACCAAAAACACAGCGATATGGGGGAGACATGAGAGGTGCACGAAAACAGGGCAATATAGTGAGAGCTATGGGATGTTTATGAAAACAGGGCGATATAGGGGAAGGTATGAGAGCTGCGCGAAAACACAGCAATATAGGGGACTCCATGGGACGTGAGTGAAAACACAGTGATACAGGGGAAGGTATGCGAGCTGCGCGAGAACACGGCAATATAGGGGAAAGTAGGAGAGGTGCGCAAAAACTTGGCGTTATAGGGAAATGCATCAGAGGTGTGAGAAAACACAACGATATAGGGGAAGACATGAGAGGTGCGCGAAAACAGGGCAATGTAGTGGAAGCTATGGGACGTGCGCGAAAACACAGTGATATTGGGGATGGTATGACAGGTGTGTGAGAACACGGTGATATAGGCGAAATTATGAGAGGTGCGCGAAAACACGGCAATACAGGAGAATCAATGAGAAGATCGAAAACATAGCGATCTAAGTGAAGACATGAGAGGTGCGCGAAAACACGGCGATATAGGGGAAGCTATGAGAGGTGAGCAAAAACACGGCGATACAGGGGAAGCTATGAGAGGTGAGCAATAACACAGCGATAAAGGTGAATCTATGGGATGTGCGCGAAAAGACAGCGATATAGGGGAAGTTATGAGAGGTGCGCAAGGCACAGCGATATAGGGGATGCTATGGGAGGTGCGTGAATACACAGCGATATAGGGGACGTGATGACATGTGCATGAAAACGCAGTGATATTAGGGAAGGTATGAGAGGTGCACAAAAACACAGCGATAAAGGAGAAGTTATGAGATGTGAGCGAAAACACAGCGATATAGGGGAAGGCATGAAAGGTGCACGAAAACGCAGTGATATAAGGGAAGGTATAGGAGGTGCGCGAAAACAGGGCGATATAGGGGAAGGTATGAGAGGTGCACGAAGGCACAGCGATATAGGGGATGCAATGGGAGGTGCGCAAAAACACAGCGATATAGGAGACGGCATGAGATGTGCATAAAAACATGGCGATATAGGGGCAGGTATGAGAGGTGCGCGTAAAAACGGCGATATAGGGGAAAGTATGAGAGGTGCGCGAAAACTTGGTGTTACAGGGGAATGCATCAGAGGTGCTAGAGAACACAGCGATGTAGTGGAATACATGAGAGGTGCGCGAAAACAGGGCAATATAGTGGAAGGTATGGGATGTGCGGAAAACAGGGCGATATAGGGGAAGGTAGGAGAGGTGCGCGAAGGCACAGCGATATAGGGGATGCTATGAGATGTGCATGAAAACACGGCAATATAGGGGAAGGTATAAGAGCTGCACAAAAATAAAGTGATATAGGAGAAGTTATGAGAGGTGCGTGAAAACACAGTGAGATAAGGGAAGGTATGAGAGGTGCAGGAAAACACAGCAATATTGGGGAAGATATGGGTGGTGCGCGAAAACCGGGCGATATAGGGGAAGTTATGAGAGGTGCGTGAAGGCACAGCGATATAGGGGATGCTATGAGAGGTGCGTGAAAGCACCGTGATATAGGGGAAGACATGATAGGTGTGCAAAAACAGGGCAATATAGTGGAACCTATGGGATGTGCGCGAAACCACAACGATACAGGGGAATGTATCAGAGGTGCGAGAAAACACAGCGATATAGGGGACACTATGGGACATTCGCAAATAAACAGTGATATGGGGAAGGTATGAGAGGTGTGCGAGAACACGGCGATATAGGGGAAATTGTAAGAGGTGCGCGAAAACATGGCAAAACAGGAGAATGTATCAGAGGTCGAGAAAACACAGCGATATAGGGGAAGTAATGATAGGAGCGAAAACATAGTGATATAGGTGAAGACATGCGAGGTGCGCAAAAACACGGCGATATAGGGTAAGCTATGAGAGGTGAGCAATAACACAGCGATCAAGGTGAAGCTATGGGATGTGCGCGATAACAGCGATGTAGGCGAAGCTATGGGAGGTGCGCGAAAACAGCGATATAGCGGACGGTATGAGATGTGCATGAATACACGGCGATATTGGGGAAGCCATGAGAGGTGCCTGAAAACACAGCGATATTAGGGAAAGTATGAGAGGTGTGCAAAAACACAGCGATATAGGAGAAGTTAAGAGAGGTGCGCGAAAACACAGCGATATAGGGGAAGCTATGAGAGGTGCGCAAGGCACGGCGATAGAGGGAATACTATGGGATGTGTGCGAATACACAGTGATATAGGGGACGTTATGAGATGTGCATAAAATCACGGCGATATAGGGGAAGTTATGAGAGGTGCGCAAAAATACAGAAATATAGGAGAAGTTATGAGAGGTGCGTGAAAACACAACGATATAGGGGAGGTATGAGAGGTACACGAAAACGCAGCGATATAAGGGAAGGTATAGGAGGTGCGCGAAAACACGGCGATATAGGGGAAGCTATGAGAGGTGAGCAAAAACACGGCGATACAGGGGAAGCTATGAGAGGTGAGCAATAACACAGCGATAAAGGTGAATCTATGGGATGTGCGCGAAAAGACAGCGATATAGGGGAAGTTATGAGAGGTGCGCAAGGCACAGCGATATAGGGGATGCTATGGGAGGTGCGTGAATACACAGCGATATAGGGGACGTGATGACATGTGCATGAAAACGCAGTGATATTAGGGAAGGTATGAGAGGTGCACAAAAACACAGCGATAAAGGAGAAGTTATGAGATGTGAGCGAAAACACAGCGATATAGGGGAAGGCATGAAAGGTGCACGAAAACGCAGTGATATAAGGGAAGGTATAGGAGGTGCGCGAAAACAGGGCGATATAGGGGAAGGTATGAGAGGTGCACGAAGGCACAGCGATATAGGGGATGCAATGGGAGGTGCGCAAAAACACAGCGATATAGGAGACGGCATGAGATGTGCATAAAAACATGGCGATATAGGGGCAGGTATGAGAGGTGCGCGTAAAAACGGCGATATAGGGGAAAGTATGAGAGGTGCGCGAAAACTTGGTGTTACAGGGGAATGCATCAGAGGTGCTAGAGAACACAGCGATGTAGTGGAATACATGAGAGGTGCGCGAAAACAGGGCAATATAGTGGAAGGTATGGGATGTGCGGAAAACAGGGCGATATAGGGGAAGGTAGGAGAGGTGCGCGAAGGCACAGCGATATAGGGGACGCTATGAGATGTGCATGAAAACACGGCAATATAGGGGAAGGTATAAGAGCTGCACAAAAATAAAGTGATATAGGAGAAGTTATGAGAGGTGCGTGAAAACACAGTGAGATAAGGGAAGGTATGAGAGGTGCAGGAAAACACAGCAATATTGGGGAAGATATGGGTGGTGCGCGAAAACCGGGCGATATAGGGGAAGTTATGAGAGGTGCGTGAAGGCACAGCGATATAGGGGATGCTATGAGAGGTGCGTGAAAGCACCGTGATATAGGGGAAGACATGATAGGTGTGCAAAAACAGGGCAATATAGTGGAACCTATGGGATGTGCGCGAAACCACAACGATACAGGGGAATGTATCAGAGGTGCGAGAAAACACAGCGATATAGGGGACACTATGGGACATGCGCAAATAAACAGTGATATGGGGAAGGTATGAGAGGTGTGCGAGAACACGGCGATATAGGGGAAATTGTAAGAGGTGCGCGAAAACATGGCAAAACAGGAGAATGTATCAGAGGTCGAGAAAACACAGCGATATAGGGGAAGTAATGATAGGAGCGAAAACATAGCGATATAGGTGAAGACATGCGAGGTGCGCAAAAACACGGCGATATAGGGTAAGCTATGAGAGGTGAGCAATAACACAGCGATCAAGGTGAAGCTATGGGATGTGCGCGATAAAAGCGATGTAGGCGATGCTATGGGAGGTGCGCGAAAACAGCGATATAGCGGACGGTATGAGATGTGCATGAATACACGGCGATATTGGGGAAGCCATGAGAGGTGCCTGAAAACACAGCGATATTAGGGAAAGTATGAGAGGTGTGCAAAAACACAGCGATATAGGAGAAGTTAAGAGAGGTGCGCGAAAACACAGCGATATAGGGGAAGCTATGAGAGGTGCGCAAGGCACGGCGATAGAGGGAATACTATGGGATGTGTGCGAATACACAGTGATATAGGGGACGTTATGAGATGTGCATAAAATCACGGCGATATAGGGGAAGTTATGAGAGGTGCGCAAAAATACAGAAATATAGGAGAAGTTATGAGAGGTGCGTGAAAACACAACGATATAGGGGAGGTATGAGAGGTACACGAAAACGCAGCGATATAAGGGAAGGTATAGGAGGTGCGCGAAAACTGGGCGATATAAGGGAAGGTATGAGAGGTGCACGAAGGCACAGCGATATAGGGGATGCTATGGGAGGTGCGCGAAAACACAGCAATATAGGAGACGGTATGAGATGTGCATAAAAACATGGCGATATAGGAGGAGGTATGAGAGGTGCGTGTAAACACGGCGATATAGGGGAAAGTATGAGAGGTGCGCGAAAACTTGGCGTTACAGGGGAATGCATCAGAGGTGCCAGAAAACACAACGATGTAGTGGAAGACATGAGAGGTGCGCGAAAACAGGACAATATAGTGGAAGGTATGGTATGTGCGCGAAAACAGGGCGATATAGGGGAAGGTATGAGAGCTGCGTGAAAACACAGCAATATGGCGGACGCTATGGGACGTGCGCGAAAACACAGTGATATAGGGGAAGGTATGAGAGGCGTGCGAGAACACGGCGATTTAGGGGAAATTATGAGAGGTGTGCAAAAACACGGCGATACGGGAGAATGTATCTATTGTGCGAGAAAACTCAGCGATATAGGGGAAGTATTGAGAGGAACGAAAACATAGCAATCTAGGTGAAGACATGTGAGGTGAGCAAAAACTCGGCAATACGGGGAAGCTATGAGAGGTGAGCAATAACACAGCGATAGAGGAGAATCTATGGGATGTGCGCGAAAAGACAGCGATATAGGGGAAGATATGAGAGGTGCGCAAGGCACAGCGATATAGGGGAAGATATGAGAGGTGCGCAAGGCACAGCGATATAGGGGATGCTATGGGAGGAGCGCGAATACACAGTGATATAGGGCACATGATGAGATGTGCATGAAAACTCAGCGATATTAGGGAAGGTATTAGAGGTGCACAAAAACACAGTGATATAGGAGAAGGTATGAGAGGTGTGTGAAAACACAGCGATATAAGGGAAGGTATGAAAGGTGCACGAAAACACAGCGATATAGGAGAAGCTATGAGAAGTGTGTGAAAACACAGCGATATAGGGGAAGGTATGACAATGCACGAAAACACAGCGATATAGGGGAAGGAATGGGAGGTGCGCGATAACAGGGCGATATTTGGGAAGGTATGAGAGGTGCGCGAAGGCACAGCGATATAAGGGATGCTATGGGAGGTGCGCGAATACACAGCAATATAGAGGACGTTATGAGATGTGCATAACAACACGGCGATAGACGGAAAGTTATGAGAGGTGCGCAAAAATACAGCAATATTGGAGAATTTATGAGAGGTGCATGAAAACGCAGCGATACCAGTGAATCTATGGGATGTGCGCGAAAAGACAGCGATATAGGGGAAGGTATGAGAGGTGCACGAAAACACAACGATATAAGGGACGTGATGAGATGTGCATGAAAACGCAGTGATATTAGGGAAGGCCTGAGAGATGCACAAAAGCACAGCGATATAGGAGAAGTTATGAGAGGTGTGCGAAAACACAGCGATATAGGGGAAGGTATGAGAGGTGCGCTAAGGCACAGCAATATAAGGAATGCTATGGGAGGTGCACGAATACACAGCGATATAGGGGACGTTATGAGATGTGCATGAAAACACGGCAATAGAGAGGAAGGTATAAGAGCTGCGCAAAAATACAGTGATATAGGAGAGGTTATGAGAGGTGCTTGAAAACACAGCGATATAAGGGAAGGTATGAGAGGTGCACAAAAACACAGCGATATTGGGGAAGGTATGGGAGGTGCGCGAAAACAGGGCAATGTAGTGGAAGTTATGAGAGGTGCGCGAAGGCACAGCGATATAGGGGATGCTATGAGAGGTGCGCGAAAACACCGTAATATAGGGGAAGACAAGAGCGGTATGCAAAAACAGGGCAATATAGTGGAACCTATGGGATGTGCGCGAAACCAGGGCGATACAGGGGAATGTATCAGAGGTGCGAGAAAACACAGCGATATAGGGGACGCTATGGGACATGCGCAAAAAAACAGTGATATGGGGAAGGCATGAGAGCTGTGCGAGAACATGGCGATATAGGGGAAATTGTAAGAGGTGCGCGAAAATATGGCAATACAGGAGAATGTATCAGAGGTGCGAGAAAACACAGCGATATAGGGGAAGTAATGATAGGAGCGAAAATATAGCGATATAGGTGAAGACATGCGAGGTGCGCAAAAACACGGCGATATAGGGTAAGCTATCAGAGGTGAGCAATAACACAGCGATCAAGGTGAAGCTATGGGATGTGCGCGATAACACAGCGATATAGGGGACGGTATGAGATGTGCATGAATTCACGGCGATATTGGGGAAGCCATGAGAGGTGCCTGAAAACACAGCGATATTAGGGAAGGTATGAGAGGTGTGCAAAAACACAGCGATATAGGAGAAGTTAAGAGAGGTGCGCGAAAACACAGCGATATAGGGGAAGCTATGAGAGGTGCGCAAGGCACAGCGATAGAGGTAATACTATGGGATGTGCGCGAATACACAGTGATATAGGGGATGTTATGAGATGTGCATAAAATCACGGCGATATAGGGGAAGTTATGAGAGGTGCGCAAAAATACAGAAATATAGGAGAAGTTATGAGAGGTGCGTGAAAACACAACGATATAGGGGAGGTATGAGAGGTACACGAAAACACAGCGATATAAGGGAAGGTATAGGAGGTGCGTGAAAACAGGGCAATATAGGGGAAGGGCTATATAAGGGAAGGTATAGGAGGTGCGCGAAAACTGGGCGATAAAAGGGAAGGTATGAGAGGTGCACGAAGGCACAGCGATATAGGGGATGCTATGGGAGGTGCGCGAAAACACAGCGATATAGGAGACGGTATGAGATGTGCATAAAAACATGGCGATATAGGAGGAGGTATGAGAGGTGCGCGTAAACACGGCGATATAGGGGAAAGTATGAGAGGGGCGCAAAAGCTTGACGTTACAGGGGAATGCATCAGAGGTGCCAGAAAACACAGCGATGTACTGGAAGACATGCGAGGTGCGCGAAAACAGGACAATATAGTGGAAGGTATGGTATGTGCGCGAAAACAGGGCGATATAGGGGAAGGTATGAGAGCTGCGCGAAAACACAGCAATATGGGGGACGCTATGGGACGTGCGCGAAAACACAGTGATATAGTGGAAGGTATGAGAGGCGTGCGAGAACACGGCGATTTAGGGGAAATTATGAGAGGTGTGCAAAAACACGGCGATACGGGAGAATGTATCTATTGTGCGAGAAAACTCAGAGATATAGGGGAAGTATTGAGAGGAACGAAAACATAGCGATCTAGGTGAAGAAATGTGAGGTGAGCAAAAACTCGGCAATACAGGGGAAGCTATCAGAGGTGAGCAATAACACAGCGATAGAGGAGAATCTATGGGATGTGCGCGAAAAGACAGCGATATAGGGGAAGATATGAGAGGTGCGCAAGGCACAGCGATATAGGGGATGCTATGGGAGGAGCGCGAATACACAGTGATATAGGGCACGTGATGAGATGTGCATGAAAACTCAGCGATATTAGGGAAGGTATGAGAGGTGCACAAAAACACAGTGATATAGGAGAAGGTATGAGAGGTGTGTGAAAACACAGCGATATAAGGGAAGGTATGAAAGGTGCACGAAAACACAGCGATATAGGAGAAGCTATGAGAAGTGTGTGAAAACACAGCGATATAGGGGAAGGTATGACAATGCACGAAAACATAGCGATATAGGGGAAGGAATGGGAGGTGCGCGATAACAGGGCGATATTTGGGAAGGTATGAGAGGTGCACGAAGGCACAGCGATATAAGGGATGCTATGGGAGGTGCGCGAATACACAGCAATATAGAGGACGTTATGAGATGTGCATAACAACACGGCGATAGACGGAAAGTTATGAGAGGTGCACAAAAGCACAGCGATATAGGAGAAGTTATGAGAGGTGTGCGAAAACACAGCGATATAGGGGAAGGTATGGAAGGTGCGCAAAACAGGGCGATATAGGGGAAGGTATGAGAGGTGCGCTAAGGCACAGCAATATAAGGAATGCTATGGGAGGTGCACGAATACACAGCGATATAGGGGACGTTATGAGATGTGCATGAAAACACGGCAATAGAGAGGAAGGTATAAGAGCTGCGCAAAAATACAGTGATATAGGAGAAGTTATGAGAGGTGCATGAAAACACAGCGATATAAGGGAAGGTATGAGAGGTGCACGAAAACACAGCGATATTGGGGAAGGTATGGGAGGTGCGCGAAAACAGGGCAATGTAGTGGAAGTTATGAGAGGTGCGCGAAGGCACAGCGATATAGGGGATGCTATGAGAGGTGCGCGAAAACACCGTAATATAGGGGAAGACATGAGCGGTATGCAAAAACAGGGCAATATAGTGGAACCTATGGGATGTGCGCGAAACCAAGGCGATACAGGGGAATGTATCAGAGGTGCGAGAAAACACAGCGATATAGGGGACGCTATGGGACATGCGCAAAAAAACAGTGATATGGGGAAGGCATGAGAGCTGTGCGAGAACATGGCGATATAGGGGAAATTGTAAGAGGTGCGCGAAAACATGGCAATACAGGAGAATGTTTCAGATGTGCGAGAAAACACAACGATATAGGGGAAGTATTGAGAGGATCGAAAACATAGCGATCTAGGTGAAGACATGAGAGGTGCGCGAAAACATGCGATATAGGGGAAGCTATGAGAGGTGAGCAAAAACACGGCGATACAGGGGAAGCTATGAGAGGTGAGCAATAACACAGCGATAAAGCTGAATCTATGGGATGTGCGCGAAAAGACAGCGATATAGGGGAAGATATGAGAGGTGCGCAAGGCACAGCGATATAGGGGATGCTATGGGAGGTGCGTGAACATACAGCGATATAGGGGACGTGATCAGATGTGCATGAAAACTCAGCGATATTAGGGTAGATATGAGAGGTGCACAAGGACACAGCGATGTAGGAGAAGTTATGAGAGGTGTGTGAAAACACAGCGATATAGGGGAGGTATGAGAGGTGCATGAAAACACAGCGATATAGGGGAAGATATGGAAGGTGCGCGAAAACGGGGCGATATAGGGGAAGGTATGAGAGGTGCGCGAAGGCACAGCATTATAAGGGATGGTATGGGAGATGCACGAAAACACAGTGATATAGGGGAAGACATGAGAGGTGCGTGAAAACAGAGCGATATAGGGGACGCTATTGGACGTGTGCGAAAACACAGTGATATAGGGGAAGATATGAGAGGTGTGCGAGAACACGGCGATATAGGTGAAATTATGAGAGGTGCGCGAAAACACGTTGATACAGGGAACTGCATCAGAAGTGCAAGAACACAGAGCGATATAGGGGAAGTAATGAGAGGAGCGGAAACATAGCGATATAGGTGAAGAAATGAGAGGTGCGCGAAAACATGGCGATATAGGGGAACGTATGAGAGGTGTGCAAAAACACAGCGATGTAGGCGAAGCCATGGGAAGTGCACGGGAAACAGGGCGATATAGGGGAAGGTATGAGCGATGCGCGAAGGCACAGCGATATAGAGGATGCTATGGGAGGTGCGTGAATACACAGAGATGTAGGAGACGTTATGAGATGTGCTTGAAAACACGGCGATATTGGGGAAGCCATGAGAGGTGTGCAAAAACACATCGATATAGGGGACGGTATGGGAGGTGTGCGAAAACAGGGCGAAATAGGGGAAGGTATGAGAGGTGCGCGAAGGCACAAAGATATAGGGGATGCTATGGCAGTTGCGCGAATACACAGCGATATATGGGACGTAAAGAGATGTGCATGAAAACGCGGCGATATTGGGGAAGACATGAGAGGTGCGCAAAAACAGGGCAATATAGTGGAACCTATGGGATGTGCGCGAAACCACGGCGATACAGTGGAATGTATCAGAGGTGCGAGAAAACACAGCGATATAGGGGATGCTATGTGAGGTGTGCGAAAACACAGTGATATAGGAGACGGTATGAGATGTGCATAAAAACATGGTGATATAGGGGGAGGTGTGAGAGTTGCGCGAAAACTTGGCGCTACAGGGGAATGCATCAGAGGTGCCAGAAAACACAGCGATGTAGTGGAATACATGAGAGGTGCGCAAAAACAGGGCAATATAGTGGAAGCTATGGGATGTGCACGAAAACAGGGCGATATAGGGGAAGCTATGAGAGGTGCGCAAAAACACAGCGATATAGGGGACGCAATGGGACGTGCTCGAAAACACAATGATATAGGAGAAGTTAAGAGAGGTGTGTGAAAACAAAGCGATATAGGGGAAGCGGGAGGTGCGCGGGAAGCAGGGCAAAATAGGGGAAGGTATGAGTGATGTGCAAAGGCACTGCAATACAGGGGATGCTATGTGAGGTGCGTGAATACACAGAGATATGGGAGACGTTATGAGATGTGCGTGAAAACACGGCGATATTGGGGAAGCCATGAGAGGTGCGCAAAAATACGGCGATATAGGAGAAATTATGAGAGGTGCGTGAAAACACAGCGATATAGGGGAGGGTATGAGAGGTGCGCAAAGGCACAGCAATACAAGGGATGCTATGGGAGGTGCGCGAATACACAGCGATACAGGGGAATGTGTCAGATGCGCGAGAAAACACAGCGATATAGGGGACGCTATGGGACATGCGCAAAAAAACAGTGATATAGGTGAAGGTATGAGAGGTGTGCGAGAACACGGCGATATAGGGAAAATTGTAAGAGGTGCGTAAAAGCATGGCAATACAGGAGAATGTATCAGAGGTGCGCGAAAACACAGCGATATAGGGGTAGTAATTATAGGAGCAAAAACATAGCGATATAGGTGAAGACATGCGAGGTGCGCGAAAACACGGCGATATAGGGTAAGCTATGGGAGGTGAGCAGTAACACAGCGATCAAGGTGAAGCTATGGGATGTGCGCAAAAACAGCGATGTAGGCGAAGCTATGGGAGGTGCGCGAAAACACAACGATATAGGGGACGGTATGAGATGTGCATGAATACACGGCGATATTGGGGAAGCCATGAGAGGTGCCTGAAAACACAATGATATAGGGGAAGGTATGAGAGGTGTGCAAAAACACAGCAATATAGGAGAAGTTAAGAGAGGGGCGTGAAAACACAGCAATATAGGGGAAGGTAGGAGAGGACCATGAAAACACAGCGATATCGGGGAAGGTATGGGAGGTGCGCGAAAACAAGGCGATATAGAGGAATGCATGAGAGGTGACCGAAGTCACAGTGAAATTGGGGATTCTATGGGCAGTGCGCAAATACACAGCGATATAGGGGATGTTATGAGATGTGCATGAAAACACATCAATATAGGGGAAGATATGAGATATGCGCAAAAATGCATCGATATAGGGGAAGGTATGAGAGGTGCACGAAAACAGCGATGTAGACGAAGCTATGGGAGGTGCGCGAAAGCACAGCGATATAGGGGAAGGTATGAGATGTGCATCAATACACGGCGATAGTCGGGAAGCCATGAGAGGTGTGCGAAAACACAGCGATATAGGGGAAGGTATGAGAGGAGCGCGAAAAAAGGGTGATATAGGAAAGGTTATGAGAGGTGCGTGAAAACCCAGCGACATTGGGGACGTTATGCGATGTGCATGAAACCACGGTGATATTGGGGAAGGTATGAGAGGTGTGCAAAAACACAGCGGTACACGGGAATGCATGAGAGGAGCGCGAAGGCACAGTGATATGGGGAAGGTATGGGAGGTGCGCGAATACATAGCGATATAGGGGAAGGTATGAGAGGTGCGCAAGGCACAGCGATATAGGGGATGCTATGAGAGGTGCGCGAATACACAGCGATATTGGGGAAATTATGAGAGGTGTATGAAAACTCAGCGATATTAGGGAAGGTATGAGAGGTGCACAAAAACACAGTGATATAGGAGAAGTTATGAGAGGTGTGTGAAAACACAGCGATATAGGGGAAGGTATGAAAGGTGCACGAAAACACAGCGATATAGGGGAAGGAATCGGAGGTGCGCGAAAACAGGGCGATATAGGGGAAGGTATGAGAGGTGCATGAAGGCACAGCGATATGGGGGAAGACATGAGAGGTGCGTGAAAACACAGCTATATAGGGGACGCTATTGGACGTGCGCGAAAACACAGTGATATAGGGGAAGATATGAGAGGTGTGCGAGAACGCGGCAATATAGGTGAAATTATGAGAGGCGCACGAAAACACGTTGATACAGGGAACTGTATCAGATGTGCAAGAACACAGAGAGATATAGGGGAAGTAATGAGAGGAGCGGAAACACAGCGATATAGGTGAAGACTTGAGAGGTGCGCGAAAATACGGCGATATAGGGGAAGCTATGAGAAGTAAGCAATAACACAGCGATAAAGGTGAAGTTATGGGATGTGCGTGAAAACAGGGCGATATAGGGGAAGGTATGAGAGGTGCGCGAAAACAGGGCGATATATGTGAAGGAATGGGAGGTGCGCGAAAACAGGGCGATATAGGTGAAGGAATGGGAGGTGGGCGAAAACAGGGCGATATAGATGAAGTTATGAGAGGTATGCGAAGGCACAGCAATATAGGGGATTCTATGGAATGTGCGCGAAAACACAGTGATATAGGGGAAGACAGGAGAGGTGCGCGAAAACACGGCGAGATAGGGGCATCTATGAGAGGTGAGCAAAAACACGGCGATACAGGGGAAGCTATGAGAGGTGAGCAATAACACAGCGATAAAGGTGAATCTATGCGATGTGCGCGAAAAGACAGCGATATAGGGAAAGGTATGAGAGGTGCGCAAGGCACAGCGATATAGGGGATGCTATGGGAGGTGCGTGAATACACAGCGTTATAGGGGACGTGATGAGATGTGCATGAAAACGCAGCGATATTAGGGAAGGTGTGAGAGGTGCACAAAAGCACAGCGATATAGGAGATGTTATGAGAGTTGTGTGAAAACACAGCGATATAGGGGAAGGTATGAGAGGTGCACGAAAACAGTGATATAAGGGAAGGTATGAGAGGTGTGCGAGAACGCGGCGATATAGGGGAATTTGTAAGAGGTGCGCAAAAGCATGGCAATACAGGAGAATGTATCAGAGGCGCGAGAAAACACAGCGATATAGGGGAAGTAATGATTGGAGCAAAACCATAGCGATGTAGGTGAAGACATGCGAGCTGCGCGAAAACATGGCGATATAGGGTAAGCTATGAGAGGTGAGCAATAACACAGCGATCAAGTTGAAGCTATAGGATGTGCGCGAAAGCAGCGATGTAGGCGAAGCTATGGGAGGTGCACGAAAACGCAGCAATATAGGGGACGGTATGAGATGTGCATGAATACACGGAGATATTGGGGAAGCCATGAGAGGTGCCTGAAAACATAGCGATATAGGGGAATGTATGAGAGGTGTGCAAAACACAGCGATATAGGAGAAGTTAAGAGAGGTGCGTGAAAACACAGCAATATAGGGGAAGGTAGGAGAGGAGCACGAAAACACAGCGATATCGGGGAAGGTAGGAGAGGAGCACGAAAACACAGCGATATCGGGGAAGGTATGGGAGGTGTGCGAAAACAGGGCGATATACGGGAATGCATGAGAGGTGCGCGAAGGCACAGTGATATAGGGGATTCTATGGGCGGTGCGCAAATACACAGCGATATAGGGGATGTTATGAGATGTGCATGAAAACACATCAATATAGGGGAAGATATGAGATATGCGCAAAAATACATCAATAAAGGGGAAGGTATAAGAGGTGCGCGAAAGCAGCGATGTAGGCGAAGCTATGGGAGATGCGCGAAAGCACAGCGATATAGGGGAAGGTATGAGATGTGCATCAATACACGGCGATAGTCGGGAAGCCATGAGAGGTGTGCGAAAACACAGCGATATAGGGGAAGGTATGAGAGGAGTGCGAAAACAGGGCGATATAGGGGAGGTTATGAGAGGTGCGTGAAAACCCAGCGACATTGGGAACGTTATGAGATGTGCATGAAACCACGGTGATATTGGGGAAGGTATGAGAGGTGTGCAAAAACACAGCGGTATATGGGAATGCATGAGAGGTGCGCGAAGGCACAGTGATATAGGGGATGGTATGGGAGGTGCACGAATACATAGCGATATAGGGGAAGGTATGAGATGTGCGCAAAAATACATCGATATAGGGGAAGGTATGAGAGGTGCATGAAAACAGCGATATAGGCGAAGCTATGCGAGGTGCGCGAAAACACAGCGATATAGGGGAAGGTATGAAATGTGCATGAATACACGGCGATAGTCGGGAAGCCATGAGAGGTGTGAGAAAACACAGCGATATAGGGGAAGGTAGGAGAGCAGCGTGAAAACATATTGATATAGGGGAAGGTATGAGAGGAGTGCGAAAACAGGGCGATATAGAGGAAGTTATGAAAGATGCGTGAAGACCTAACTATATAGGGGACGTTATGAGATCTGCATGAAAACACGGCGATATAGGGGAAGGTATGAGAGGTGCGCGAAGGCACAGCGACATAGGAGAGGGTATGAGAGGTGCACGAAAACAGCGATATAGGTGAGGGAATGGGAGGTGCGCGAAAACAGGGCGATATTTGGGAAGGTATGAGAGGTGCGTGAAGGCAATGCGATATAAGGGATGCTATGGGAGGTGCGCGAATACACAGCGATATAGAGGACGTTATGAGATGTGCATAACAACACGGCGATATAGGGTAAGTTATGAGAGGTGCGCAAAAACACGGCGATATAGGGGAAACTATGAGGGGTGAGCAATAACACAGCGATAAAGGTGAATCTATGGGATGT
This sequence comes from Mobula birostris, assembly GCF_030028105.1. Taxonomy (NCBI): domain Eukaryota; kingdom Metazoa; phylum Chordata; class Chondrichthyes; order Myliobatiformes; family Myliobatidae; genus Mobula; species Mobula birostris. The sequence continues at coordinate 42,590 of NW_027274325.1, read as the reverse complement.
GCGTGAAAAGACAGCTGTATAGGGGAAGGTATGAGAGGTGCGCAAGGTACAGCGATATAGGGGGAGGTATGAGAGGTGCACGAAAACACAGCGATATAGGGGACGTGATGAGATGTGCATGAAAACGCACTGATATTAGGGAAGGTATGAGAGGTGCACAAAAACACAGCGATATAGGAGAAGTTATGAGAGGCGTGTGAAAACACAACGATATAGGGGGAGGTATGAGAGGTGCATGAAAACAGTGCGATACAGGGGAAGATATGGAAGGTGTCGTAAACGGGGCGATATAGGGGAATGTATGAGAGGTGCGCCGAGGCACAGCATTATAAGGGATGCTATGGGATGTGCGCGAATACACAGCGATATAGGGGATGTTATGAGATGTGCATAAAAACACGGCAATATAGGGGAAGTTATGAGAGGTGCGCAAAATTACAGCAATACAGGGGAGGTTATGAGAGGTGCGTGAAAACACAGCGATATAAGGGGAGTATGAGAGGTACACGAAAACACAGCGATATAGGGGAAGGTATGGGAGGTGCTCGAAAACAGAGCGATATAGGGAAAGGTATGAGACGTGTGCGAAACACAGCAATTTTGAGGATGGTATGGGAGATGCACGAAAACACAGTGATATAGGGGAAGACATGAGAGGTGCGTGAAAACAGAGTGATATAGGGGACGCTTTTGTGGTGCGCGAAAACACAGTGATATAGGGGAAGATATGAGAGGTGTGCGAGAACACGGCGATATAGGTGAAATTATGAGAGGTGCGCGAAAACACGTTGATACAGGGAACTGTAACAGAAGTGCAAGAACACAGAGCGATATAGGGGAAGTAATGAGAGGAGCGGAAATATAGCGATATAGGTGAAGAAATGAGAGGTGCGCGAAAACACGGCGATATAGGGGAAGGTATGAGAGGTGCTCAAAAACGCAGCGATGTAGGCGAAGCCATGGAAGTGCACGGGAAACAGGGAGACATAGGGGAAGGTATGAGCAATGCGCGAAGGCACAGCGATATAGAGGATGCTGTGGGAGGTGCGTGAATACACACAGATGTAGGAGACGTTATGAGATGTGCATGAAAACACGGCGATATTGGAGAAGCCATGAGAGGTGTGCAAAAATACAGCGATATAGGGGACGGTATGGGAGCTGTGCGAAAAACAGGGCGACATGGGGGAAGGTATGAGAGGTGCGCGAAGGCACAGCGATATAGGGGATGCTATGGCAGTTGCACAAATACACAGCGATATATGGGACGTTAAGGGATGTGCATGAAAACGCGGCGATATTGGGGAAGCCATGAGAGGTACTCAAAAATATTGCGATATAGGAGAAATTATGAGAGGTGCACGAAAACACGGCGATATTGGGGAAGGTATGGGAGGTGCACGAAAACAGGGCGATATTGGGGATGCTATGAGAGGTGCGCCAAAACACCGTGATATAGGGGAAGACATGAGAGGTGCGCAAAAAGAGGGCAATATAGTGGAACCTATGGGATGTGCGCGAAACCACGGCGATACAGGGGAATGTATCAGAGGTGCACGAAAACACAGCGATATAGGGGATGCTATGGGAGGTGCGCAAAAACACAGCGATATAGGAGACGGTATGAGATGTGCATAAAACCATGCTGATATAGGGGGAGGTGTGAGAGCTGCGCGAAAACTTGGCGTTACAGGGGAATGCATCAGAGGTGCCAGAAAACACAGCTATGTAGTGGAATACATGAGAGGTGCGTGAAAACAAGACAATATAGTGGAAGCTATGGGATGTGCACGGAAACAGGGTGATATAGGGGAAGCTATGAGAGGTGCGCGAAAACACAGCTATACAGGGGACGCAATGGGACGTGCGCGAAAACACAGTGATATAGGAGAAGTTAAGAGAGGTGCGTGAAAACACAGAGATATAGGGGAAGGTATGAGAGGTGCACGAAGGCACAGCGATATAGGGGATGCTATGGGAGGTGCAAGAAAACACAGCGATATAGGAGACGGGACGAGATGTGCATAAAAACGTGGCGATATAGGGGGAGGTATGAGAGGTGCACGTAAACACGTCGATATAGGGGAAAGTATGCGAGGTGCGCGAAAACTTGGCGTTACAGGGGAATGCATCAGAGGTGCCAGAAAACACAGCTACGCAGTGGAATACATGAGAGGTGTGCGAAAACAGGGCAATATAGTGGAAGCTATGGGATGTGTACGAAAACTGGGCGATATAGGGGAAGCTATGAGAGGTGTGCGAAAACACAGCGATATATGGGATGCAATGGGACGTGCGCGAAAACACAGTGATATAGGGGAAGGTATGAGAGGTGCGCGAGAACATGGTGATATAGGGGAAATTATGAGAAGTGTGCGAAAACACGGCGATACGGCAAAATGTATCAGATGTGCGAGAAAACACAGCGATATAGGGGAAGTATTGAGAGGAGCGAAAACATAGCGATCTAGGTGAAGACATGAGAGGTGCGCGAAAACACGGTGATACAGGGGAACCTATGAGAGGTGAGCTATAACACAGGGATAAAGGTGAATCTATGGGATGTGCGCGAAAAGACAGCGATATAGGGGAATCTATGAGAGGTGTGCAACTCACAGCGATATAGGGGATGCTATGAGAGGTGCGTGAATACACAGCGTTATAGGGGACATGATGAGATGTGCATGAAAACGCAGCGATATTGGGGAAGGAATGAGAGGTGCACAAAAACACAGCGATATAGGAGAAGTTATGAGAGGTGTGCGAAAACACAGCGGTGTAGGGGAAGGTATGAAAGGTGCACGAAAACACAGAGATATATACGGGAAGGAATGGGAGGTGCACGAATACACTGCGATATAGGGGACATTATGAGATGTGCATGGAAACGCAGCGATATTGGGGAAGGTATGAGAGGTGCACAAAAACACAACGATATAGGAGAAGTTATGAGAGGTGAGCAAAGACACGGCGATACAGGGGAAGCTATGAGAGGTGCGCAAGGCACAGCGATATAGGGGAAGCTATGAGAGGTGCGCAAGCACAGCGATATAGGGGATGCTATGAGAGGTGCGCGAATACACAGCGATACTGGGGAAATTATGAGAGGTGTATGAAAACTCAGCGATATTAGGGAAGGTATGAGAGGTGCACAAAAACTCTGTGATATAGGAGAAGTTATGAGAGGTGTGTGAAAACACAGCAATATAGGGGAAGGTATGAAAGGTGCAGGAAAACACAGCGATATAGGGGAAGGAATCGGAGGTGCTCGAAAACGGCGATATAGGGGAAGGTATGAGAGGTGCACGAAGGCAGCGATATAGTGGATGCTATGGGAGGTGCGTGAAAACACAGCGATATGGGGACGCTATTGGACGTGCGCGAAAACACAGTGATATAGGGGAACATATGAGAGGTGTGCGAGAACACGGCAATATGGGTGAAATTATGAGAGGTGCGCGAAAACAACGATGTAGGCGAAGCTATGGGCGATGTGCGAAAGCACAGCGATATAGGGGAAGGTATGAGATGTGCATCAATACACGGCGATAGTCGGGAAGCCATGAGAGGTGTGCGAAAACACAGCGATATAGGGGAAGATATGAGAGGAGTGCAAAAACAGGGCGATATAGGGGAAGTTATGAGAGGTGCATGAAAACACGGCGATATAGGGGAAGGTATGAGAGGTGCGCGAAGGCACAGCGATATAGGAGAAGGTATGAGAGGTGCACGAAAACAGCGATATAGGTGAAGGAATGGGAGGTGCGCGAAAACAGGGCGATATTTGGGAAGGTATGAGAGGTGCGCGAAAGCACAGTGATATAAGGGATGCTATGGGAGGTGCACGAATGCACAGCCATATAGAGGATGTTATGAGATGTGCATAACAACACGGCGATATAGGGTAAGTTATGAGAGGTGCACAAAAACACGGCGATATAGGGGAAGCTATGAGAGGTGAGCAATAACACAGCGATAAAGGTGAATCTATGGGATGTGCGCGAAAAGACCGCTATATAGGGGAAGGTATGAGAGGTGCGCAAGGCACAGCGATATAGGGACGTGATGAGATGTGCATTAAAACGCAGTGATATTAGGGAAGGTATGAGAGGTGCACAAAAACACAGCGATATAGGAGAAGTTATGAGAGGTGTGTGAAAACACAGCGATATAGGGGAAGGTATGGAAGGTGCACGAAAACGGGGCGATATAGGGGAAGGTATGAGAGGTGCGCGAAGGTACAGCATTATAAGGGATGCTATGGGATATGCGCGAATACACAGCGATATAGGGGACGTTATGAGATGTGCATGAAAACACGGCAATATAGGGGAAGGTATAAGAGCTGCTCAAAAATACAGTGATATAGGAGAAGTTATGAGAGGTGCGTGAAAACACAGCGATATAAGGGAAGGTATGAGAGGTGCACGAAAACACAGCGATATAGGTGAAGGAATGGGAGGTGCGCGAAAACAGGGCAATATAGGGGAAGTTATGAGAAGTGCTCGAAGGCACAGCGATATAGGGGATGCTATGAGAGGTGCGCGAAAACACCGTGATATAGTGGAAGACATGAGAGGTGTGCAAAAACAGGGCAATATAGTGGAACCTATGGGATGTGCGCGAAAACATGGCGATACAGGGGAATGTATCAGAGTTGCGAGAAAACACAGCGATATAGGGGACGCTATGGGACATGCGCAAAAAAGCAGTGACATAGGGGAAGGTATGAGAGGTGTGCGAGAACACGGCGATATAGGGGAAATTGTAAGAGGTGCGCGAAAACATGCAATACAGGAGAATGTATCAGAGGTGCGAGAAAACACAGCGATATAGGGAAGTAATGATAGGAGCGAAAACATAGCGATATAGGTGAAGACATGCGAGGTGCGCGAAAACACGGCGATATAGGGTAAGCTATGAGAGGTGATCAATACCACATCGATCAAGGGGAAGCTATGGGATGCGTGCAAAAACAGCGATGTAGGCGAAGCTATGGGAGGTGCGCGAAAACACAGTGATATAGGGGAAGTTCTGAGATGTGCATGAATACACGGCGATAGTCGGGTAACCATGAGATGTGTGTGGAAACACAGCGATATAGGGGAAGGTATGAGAGCTGCGTGAAAACACAGTGATATAGGGGATGGTATGAGATGTGCATGAAAACACGGTGATATTGGGGAAGGTATGAGAGGTGTGCAAAAACACAGCGATATACGGGAATGCATGAGAGGAGTTCGAAAACAGGATGATAAAGGGGAAGCTATGAACGGTGAGCAATAACACAGCGATAAAGGGGACATTATGAGATCTGCGCAAAAATACATTGTTATAGGGGAAGGTATGAGAGGTGCACGAAAACAGCGATGCAGGCGAAGCTATAGGAGGTGCGCGAAAACACAGCGATATAGCGGAAGGTATGAGGTGTGCGTGAATACACGGCGATAGTCGGGAAGCCATGAGAGGTGTGCGAAAACACAGCGATATAGGGGAAGGTATGAGAGCTGCGTGAAAACACAGTGATATTGGGGAAGTTATGAGAGGAACGCGAAAACACAGCGATATACGGGAATGCATGAGAGGTGCGCGAAGGCCCAGTGATATAGGGGATGGTATGGGAGGTGCGCGAATACACAGCGATATAGGGGACATTATGAGATGTGCGCAAAAATACATCGATATAGGGGAAGGTATGAGAGGTGCGCGAAAACACAGCGATATAGGGAAAGCTATGAAATGTGCATGAATACACGGTGATAGTCGGGAAGCCATGAGAGGTGTGCGAAAACACAGCGATATAGGGGACGGTATGAGAGCAGCGTGAAAACACATTGATATAGGGGAAGGTATGAGAGGAGTGCGAAAACAGGGCGATATCGGGGAAGTTATGAGAGGTGCGTGAAAACCTAGCGATATAGGGGACGTTATGAGATGTGCATGAAAACACGGCGATATAGGGGAAGGTCTGAGAGGTGCGCGAAAACAGCGATATAGGTGAAGGAATGGGAGGTGCGCGAAGACAGGGCGATATTTGGGAAGGTATGAGAGGTGCGCGAAGGCACAGCGATATAAGGGATGCTATGGGAGGTGCGTGAATACACAACGATATAGAGGACGTCATGAGATGTGCATAATAACACGGCGATATAGGGTAAGTTATGAGAGGTGCGCAAAAACAGGGCAATATAGTGGAACCTAGGGGATGTGCGCGAAACCACGGCGATACAGGGGAATGTATCAGAGGTGCGAGAAAACACAGCGATATAGGGGAAGCTATGGGACATGCGCAAAAAAGCAGTGATATAGGGGAAGGTATGAGAGGTTTGCGAGAACACGGTGATATAGGGGAAATTGTAAGAGGTGCGCGAAAACATGCAATACAGGAGAATGTATCAGAGGTGCGAGAAAACACAGCGATATAGGGGAGGTAATGATAGGAGCGAAAACATAGCGATATAGGTGAAGACATGCGATGTGCGCGAAAACACGGCGATATAGGGTAAGCTATGAGAGGTGATCAATAACACATCGATCAAGCGGAAGGTATGGGATGTGCGCAAAAACAGCGATGTAGGCGAAGCTATGGAAGGTGCGCGAAAACACAGCGATATAGGGGAAGTTATGAGATGTGCATGAATACACGGCGATAGTCAGGTAGCCATGAGAGGTGAGCAAAAACAGGGCGATATAGGGGAAGGTATGAGAGCTGCGTGAAAACACAGTGATATAGGGGAAGGTATGAGAGGAGTGCAAAAACAGGGCGATATAGGGGAAGTTATGAGAGGTGCGTGAAAACCCAGCGACATTGGGGACGTTATGAGATGTGCATGAAAACACGGTGATATTGGGGAAGGTATGAGAGGTGTGCAAAAACACAGCGATATATGGGAATGCATGAGAGGAGTGCGAAAACAGGGCGATATAGGGGAAGCTATGAGAGGTAAGCAATAACACAGCGATAAAGGGGATATTATGAGATCTGCGCAAAAATACATCAATATGGGGAAGGTATGAGAGGTGCATGAAAACAGCGATGTAGGTGAAGCTATGGGAGGTGCGCGAAAACACAGCGATATAGGGGAAGCTTTGAGATGTGCATGAATACACAGCGATAGTCAGGAAGCCATGAGAGGTGTGCGAAAACACAGCGATATAGGGGAAGGTATGAGAGGTGCACGAAGGCACAGCGATATAGTGGATGCTATGGGAGGTGCGCAAATACACAGCGATATAGGGGAAGACATGAGAGGTGCGTGAAAACAGCGATAAAGGGGACGCTATTGGACGTGCGCGAAAACACAGTGATATAGGGGAAGATATGAGAGGTGTGCGAGAACACGGCAATATAGGTGAAATTATGAGAAGTGCGCGAAAACACGTTGATACAGGGAACTGTATCAGATGTGCAAGAACACAGAGAGATATAAAGTAATGAGAGGCGCGGAAACACAGCGATATCGGTGAAGACATGAGAGGTGCGTGAAAACACAGCAATATAGGGGAAGGTATGAAAGGTGCAGGAAAACACAGCGATATAGGGGAAGGAATCGGAGGTGCTCGAAAACGGCGATATAGGGGAAGGTATGAGAGGTGCACGAAGGCAGCGATATAGTGGATGCTATGGGAGGTGCGTGAAAACACAGCGATATGGGGACGCTATTGGACGTGCGCGAAAACACAGTGATATAGGGGAACATATGAGAGGTGTGCGAGAACACGGCAATATGGGTGAAATTATGAGAGGTGCGCGAAAACAACGATGTAGGCGAAGCTATGGGCGGTGCGCGAAAGCACAGCGATATAGGGGAAGGTATGAGATGTGCATCAATACACGGCGATAGTCGGGAAGCCATGAGAGGTGTGCGAAAACACAGCGATATAGGGGAAGATATGAGAGGAGTGCGAAAACAGGGCGATATAGGGGAAGTTATGAGAGGTGCATGAAAACACGGCGATATAGGGGAAGGTATGAGAGGTGCGCGAAGGCACAGCGATATAGGAGAAGGTATGAGAGGTGCACGAAAACAGCGATATAGGTGAAGGAATGGGAGGTGCGCGAAAACAGGGCGATATTTGGGAAGGTATGAGAGGTGCGCGAAAGCACAGTGATATAAGGGATGCTATGGGAGGTGCACGAATGCACAGCCATATAGAGGATGTTATGAGATGTGCATAACAACACGGCGATATAGGGTAAGTTATGAGAGGTGCACAAAAACACGGCGATATAGGGGAAGCTATGAGAGGTGAGCAATAACACAGCGATAAAGGTGAATCTATGGGATGTGCGCGAAAAGACCGCTATATAGGGGAAGGTATGAGAGGTGCGCAAGGCACAGCGATATAGGGACGTGATGAGATGTGCATTAAAACGCAGTGATATTAGGGAAGGTATGAGAGGTGCACAAAAACACAGCGATATAGGAGAAGTTATGAGAGGTGTGTGAAAACACAGCGATATAGGGGAAGGTATGGAAGGTGCACGAAAACGGGGCGATATAGGGGAAGGTATGAGAGGTGCGCGAAGGTACAGCATTATAAGGGATGCTATGGGATATGCGCGAATACACAGCGATATAGGGGACGTTATGAGATGTGCATGAAAACACGGCAATATAGGGGAAGGTATAAGAGCTGCTCAAAAATACAGTGATATAGGAGAAGTTATGAGAGGTGCATGAAAACACGGCGATATAGGGGAAGGTATGAGAGGTGCGCGAAGGCACAGTGATATAGGAGAAGGTATGAGAGGTGCACGAAAACAGCGATATAGGTGAAGGAATGGGAGGTGCGCGAAAACAGGGCGATATTTGGGAAGGTATGAGAGGTGCGCGAAAGCACAGTGATATAAGGGATGCTATGGGAGGTGCACGAATGCACAGCCATATAGAGGATGTTATGAGATGTGCATAACAACACGGCGATATAGGGTAAGTTATGAGAGGTGCACAAAAACACGGCGATATAGGGGAAGCTATGAGAGGTGAGCAATAACACAGCGATAAAGGTGAATCTATGGGATGTGCGCGAAAAGACCGCTATATAGGGGAAGGTATGAGAGGTGCGCAAGGCACAGCGATATAGGGACGTGATGAGATGTGCATTAAAACGCAGTGATATTAGGGAAGGTATGAGAGGTGCACAAAAACACAGCGATATAGGAGAAGTTATGAGAGGTGTGTGAAAACACAGCGATATAGGGGAAGGTATGGAAGGTGCACGAAAACGAGGCGATATAGGGGAAGGTATGAGAGGTGCGCGAAGGTACAGCATTATAAGGGATGCTATGGGATATGCGTGAATACACAGCGATATAGGGGACGTTATGAGATGTGCAGGAAGAAGCAGCGATATTAGGGAAGATATAAGAGGTGCACAAAAACACAGCGATATAGGAGAAGTTATGAGAGGTGCATGAAAACACAGCGATATAGAGGGAGGTATGAGAGGTGCACGAAAACACTGCGATACAGGGGAAGGTATGGGAGGTGCTCGAAAACAGGGCGATATAGGGGACGGTATGAGATTTGTATGAAAACATGGCGATATAGGGGAAGCTATGGGAGGTGCGTGAATACACAGCAATATACGGGACGTTATGAGATGTGCATGAAAACGCAGCAATATTAGGGAAGGTATGAGAGGTTCACAAAAACACAGCGACATAGGAGAATGAATGGGAAGTGTGCGAAAACAGGGCGATATAGGCGAAGGTATGAGTAATGCGCTAAGGCACAGCAATATCTGGGAGGCTATGGGAGGTGCGCGACTCAACAGTGATATAGGGGACGTTATGAGATGTGCATAAAAACACAGCGATATGGCGGAAGTTATGAGAGGTGCGCAAAAATGCAGCAATATTGGTGAAGTTATGAGAGGTGCGTGAAAACACAGCGATATAGGGGAAGGTATGAGAGGTGTGCGAAAACAGGGCGATATAGGGGAAGGTATGAGAGGTGTGCGAGAACACAGCAATATAGGGGAAATTCTAAGAGTGCGCGAAAACATGGCAATACAGGAGAATGTATCAGAGGTGCGAGAAAACACAGCGATATAGGGGAAGTAATGATAGGAGCAAAAACATAGCGAAAGAGGTGAAGACCTGCGAGGTGCGCAAAAACACGGCGATATAGGGGAAGCTATGAGAGGTGAGCAATAACACAGCGATCAAGTTGAAGCTATGGGTTATGCGCGAAAACAGCGATGTAGTCGAAGCTATGGGAAGTGCACGAAAACATAGCGATATCGGGGAAGGTATGGGAGGTGCGCGAAAACTGGGCGATATAGGGGAAGGTATGAGAGGTGCGCGAAGGCACAGCGATATAGGGGACGTTATGAGATGTGCATGAAAACACGGCAATATATGGGAAGGTATGAGATGTACGCAAAAGTACAGCGATATTGGAGAAGTTATCAGAGGTGTGTGAAAACATAACGATATAGGGGAATGTATGAGAGATGCACGAAAACACAGCGACATAGGGGAAGGTCTGGGAGGTGCGTGAAAACACAGCGATATAGGGGATGCTATGGGATGCGCGTGAAAACACAGTGATATAGGAGACGGTATGAGATGTGCATGAAAACACAACGATATAGGGGAAGATATGAGAGGTACAGGAAGGCACAGCGATATAACGGATGGTATGGGATGTGCGCGAAAACACAGCGATATAGGGGAAGTTATGGGAAGTGAGCAAAAACAGGGCGATATAGTGGAAGGTATGAGAGCTGCGTGAAAACACAGTGATATAGGGGAAGGTATGAGAGGAGTGCAAAAACAGGGCGATATAGGGGAAGTTATGAGAGGTGCGTGAAAACCCAGCGACATTGGGGACGTTATGAGATGTGCATGAAAACACGGTGATATTGGGGAAGGTATGAGAGGTGTGCAAAAACACAGCGATATACGGGAATGCATGAGAGGAGTGCGAAAACAGGGCGATATAGGGGAAGCTATGAGAGGTGAGCAATAACACAGCGATAAAGGGGATATTATGAGATCTGCGCAAAAATACATCGATATGGGGAAGGTATGAGAGGTGCACGAAAACAGCGATGTAGGCGAAGCTATGGGAGGTGCGCGAAAACACAGCGATATAGGGGAAGCTATGAGATGTGCATGAATACACGGCGATAGTCGGGAAGCCATGAGAGGTGTGCGAAAACACAGCGCTATAGGGGAAGGTATGAGAGCTGAGTGAAAACACAGTGATGTAGGAGAAGGTATGAGAGGAGCGCAAAAACATGGTCAGATAGGGGAAAATATGAGAAGTGCATGAAAACCTAGCGATATTGGGGATGTTATGAGATGTGCATGAAAACACGGCGATATAGGGGAAGGTATGAGAGGTGCACGAAAACAGCGATATAGGTGAAGGAATGGGAGGTGCTCGAAAACAGGGCGCTATTTGGGAAGGTATGAGATGTGCGCGAAGGCAAAGCGATATAAGGGATGCTATGGGAGGTGCGCGAATACACAGCGATATAGAGGACGTTATGAGATGTGCATAACAACATGGCGATATAGGATAAGTTATGAGAGGTGTGCAAAAACACGGCGATATAGGGGAAGCTATGAGAGGTGAGCAATAACACAGCGATAAAGGTGAATCTGTGGGATGTGCACGAGAAAACAGCTATATAGGGGAAGGTATGAGAGGTGAGCAAGGCACAGCGATATAGGGAGAGGTACGAGAGTTGCACGAAAACACAGCAATATAGGGGAAGGTATGGAAGGTACTCGAAAACAGGGTGATATAGGGGAAAATATGAGAGGTATGCGAAGGCACAGCAATATAGGGGATGCTATGGGAGCTGCGCGAAAACACAGTGATATAGGGGAAGACATGAGAGGTGCGTGAATACAGGGCAATATAGTGAAAGCTATGAGAGGTGAGCAAAAACCCGGCGATTTAGGGGAAACTATTAGAGGTGAGGAATAACAAAGCGATAAAGGGGAATCTATGGGATGTGCACGAAAAGACAGCGATATAGGGGACGCTATGAGAGGTGCATGAATACACGGCGATATAGGGGTAGCTATGAGAGGTGTGCGAAAACACGGCAATATAGGGGACGGTATGAGAGGTGCGCAAGGCACAGCGATATAGGGGATGCTATGGGAGGTGCGTGAATACACAGCGATATACGGGACGTTATGAGATGTGCATGAAAACGCAGCGATATTAGGGAAGGTATGAGAAGTTCACAAAAGCAAGGCGACATAGGAGAATGAATGGGAAGTGTGCGAAAACAGGGTGATATAGGTGAAGGTATGAGAAGTGCACGAAGGCACAGCAATATGTGGGAGGCTATGGGAGGTGCGCGACTACACAGTGATATAGGGGACATTATGAGATGTGCATAAAAACACAGCGATATAGGGGAAGTTATGAGAGGTGCATAAAAATGCAGCAATATAGGAGAAGTTATGAGAGGTGCGTGAAAACACAGCGATATAGGAGAAGGCATGAGAGGTACGCGAAGGCACAGTTATATAGGGGTGCTATGGGAGGTGCACGAATACACAGCGATATAGGGGACGTCATGAGATGTGCATGAAAACACGGCAATATAGGGGAAGGTATGAGAGGTGCCCGAAAACACAGCGTTATAGGGGACGCTATGGGACGCGCGCGAAAACACGGCGATATAGGGGAAATTATGAGAGGTGTGTGAAAACAGGGCGATATAGGGGAAGGTATGAGAGGTGTGCGAGAACACAGCAATATAGGGGAAATTCTAAGAGTGCGCGAAAACATGGCAATACAGGAGAATGTATCAGAGGTGCGAGAAAACACAGCGATATAGGGGAAGTAATGATAGGAGCAAAAACATAGCGATATAGGTGAAAACATGCGATGTGCGCAAAAACACAGCGATATAGGGGAAGCTATGAGAGGTGAGCAATAACACAGCCATCAAGGTGAAGCTGTGGGTTGTGCGCGAAAACAGCGATGTAGTCGAAGCTATGGGAGGTGCACGAAAACATAGCGATATCGGGGAAGGTATGGGAGGTGCGAGAAAACAGGGCGATATAGGGGAAGGCATGAGAGGTGCGCGAAGGCACAGTGATATAGGGGATGCTATGGGAGGTGCGTGAATACACAGCGATACAGCAGAAGGTATGGGAGGTGCTCGAAAACACGGCGATATAGAGGACGGTATGAGATTTGTATGAAAACATGGCGATATAGGGGAAACTATGAGAGGTGCGCGAAAACACGACAATATAGGGGACGGTATGAGAGGTGCGCAAGGCACAGCGATATAGGGGATGCTATGGGAGCTGCGTGAATACACAGCGATATACGGGACGTTATGAGATGTGCATGAAAACGCAGCGATATTAGGGAAGGTATGAGAGGTTCACAAAAACACAGCGATATACGGGAATGCATGAGAGGAGTGCGAAAACAGGGCGATATAGGGGAAGCTCTGAGAGGTGAGCAATAACACAGCGATAAAGGGGATATTATGAGATCTGCGCAAAAATACATCGATATGGGGAAGGTATGAGAGGTGCACGAAAACAGCGATGTAGGCGAAGCTATGGGAGGTGCGCGAAAACACAGCGATATAGGGGAAGCTATGAGATGTGCATGAATACACGGCGATAGTCGGGAAGCCATGAGAGGTGTGCGAAAACACAGCGCTATAGGGGAAGGTATGAGAGCTGCGTGAAAACACAGTGATGTAGGAGAAGGTATGAGAGGAGCGCGAAAACTGGGCGATATAGGGGAAATTATGAGAAGTGCATGAAAACCTAGCGATATTGGGGATGTTATGAGATGTGCATGAAAACACGGCGATATAGGCGAAGGTATGAGAGGTGCACGAAAACAGCGATATAGGTGAAGGAATGGGAGGTGCGCGAAAACAAGGCGATATTTGGGAAGGTATGAGAGGTGCGCGAAGGCAAAGCGATATAAGGGATGCTATGGGAGGTGCGCGAATACACAGAGATATAGAGGACGTTATGAGATGTGCATAACAACATGGCGATATAGGGTAAGTTATGAGAGGTGTGCAAAAACACGGCGATATAGGGGAAGCTATGAGAGGTGAGCAATAACACAGCGATAAAGGTGAATCTGTGGGATGTGCACGAAAAAACAGCTATATAGGGGACGGTATGAGAGGTGAGCAAGGCACAGTGATATAGCGGATGCTATGGGAGGTGCGTGAATACACAGCGATATACGGGACGTTATGAGATGTGCATGAAAACGCAGCGATATTAGGGAAGGTATGAGAGGTTCACAAAAACACAGCGACATAGGAGAATGAATGGGAAGTGAGCGAAAACAGGGCGATATAGGGGAAGGTATGAGAGGTGCGCGAAGGCACAGTGATATAGGGGGCTATGGGAGGTGCACGAATACACAGCTATATAGGGGACGTAATATGGGGGAAGGTATGAGAGGTGCACAAAAATACAGCATTATAGCAGAATCTATGAGAGGTGCGTGAAAACACAGTAATATAGGGCAAGGTATCAGAAGTGCACGAAAACACAGCAATATAGGGGAAGGAATGGGAGGTGCGCGAAAAGAGTGCGATATAGGGGAAGGTATGAGAGGTGCCCGAAAACACAGCGATATAGGGGAGGCTATGGGACGTGCGCGCAAACCCGGCAATATAGGGGAACTTATGAGAAGTGCACGAAAACACGGCGATACAGGGGAATGTATCAGAGGTGCGAGAAAGCACAGCGATATAGGGGACGTTATGAGATGTGCATGAAAACACAGCGATATAGGGGAAGGTATGGAAGGTACTCGAAAACAGGGCGATATAGGGGAAAATATGAGAGGTATGCGAAGGCACAGCAATATAGGGGATGCTATGGGAGCTGCGCGAAAACACAGTGGTATAGGGGAAGACATGAGAGGTGCGTGAATACAGGGCAATATAGTGGAAGCTATGAGAGGTGAGCAAAAACCCGGCGATTTAGGGGAAACTATTAGAGGTGAGGAATAACAAAGCGATAAAGGTGAATCTATGGGATGTGCGCGAAAAGACAGCGATATAGGGGACGCTATGAGAGGTGCATGAATACACGGCTATATAGGGGAAGCTATGAGATGTGCGCGAAAACACGGCAATATAGGGGACGGTATGAGAGGTGCGCAAGGCACAGCGATATAGGGGATGCTATGGGAGGTGCGTGAATGCACAGCGATATACGGGACGTTATGAGATGTGCATGAAAACGCAGCGATATTAGGGAAGGTATGAGAAGTTCACAAAAGCAAGGCGGAATAGGAGAATGAATGGGAAGTGTGCGAAAACAGGGTGATATAGGTGAAGGTATGAGAAGTGCACGAAGGCACAGCAATATGTGGGAGGCTATGGGAGGTGCACGACTACACAGTGATATAGGGGACATTATGAGATGTGCATAAAAACACAGCGATATAGGGGAAGTTATGAGAGTTGCGTAAAAATGCAGCAATATAGGAGAAGTTATGAGAGGTGCATGAAAACACAGCGATATAGGGGAAGGCATGAGAGGTACGCGAAGGCACAGTTATATAGGGGTGCTATGGGAGGTGCACGAATACACAGCGATATAGGGGACGTTATGAGATGTGCATGAAAACACGGCAATATAGGGGAAAGTATGAGAGGTGCCCGAAAACACAGCGTTATAGGGGACGCTATGGGACGTGCGCGAAAACACGGCGATATAGGGGAAATTATGAGAGGTGTGCGAAAACAGGGCGATATAGGGGAAGGTATGAGAGGTGTGCGAGAACACAGCAATACAGGGGAAATTCTAAGAGTGCGTGAAAACATGGCAATACAGGAGAATGTATCAGAGGTGCGAGAAAACACAGCGATATAGGGGAAGTAATGATAGGAGCAAAAACATAGCGATATAGGTGAAAACATGCGAGGTGCGCAAAAACACAGCGATATAGGGGAAGCTATGAGAGGTGAGCAATAACATAGCCATCAAGGTGAAGCTATGGGTTGTGCGCGAAAACAGCGATGTAGTCGAAGCTATGGGAGGTGTACGAAAACATAGCGATATCGGGGAAGGTATGGGAGGTGCGCGAAAACAGGGCGATATAGGGGAAGGTATGAGAGGTGCGCGAAGGCACAGTGATATAGGGGATGCTATGGGAGGTGCGTGAATACACAGCGATATAGGGGACGTTATGAGATGTGCATGAAAGCACAACGACATAGGGGGAGATATGAGTGTTACAGGAAGGCTCAGCGATATAACGGATGGTATGGGATGTGCGCGAAAACACAGCGATATAGGGGACGCTATGGGAGGTGCGCGAAAACACGGTGATACAGGGGAATGTATCAGAGGTGCGAGAAAACACATCGAGATAGGGGAAGTAATGAGAGGAGCGAAAACATAGCGATCTAGGTGAAGACATGAGAGGTGCGCGAAAACACAGCGATATAGGGGAAGCTATGAAAGGTGAGCAAAAACACGGCGATATAGGGGAAGCTCTGCGAGGTGTGCAATAACACAGTGATAAAGTTGAATCTATGGGATGTGTGCGAAAAGACACCGATATAGGGGAAGGTACAGGAGGTGCGCAAGGCACAGCGATATTGGGGATGCTATGGGAGGTGCGTGAATACACAGCGATATAGGGGACGTTATGAGATGTGCAGGAAGAAGCAGCGATATTAGGGAAGATATAAGAGGTGCACAAAAACACAGCGATATAGGAGAAATTATGAGAGGTGCGTGAAAACACAACGATATAGAGGGAGGTATGAGAGGTGCACGAAAACACAGTGATACAGTGGAAGGTATGGGAGGTTCTCGAAAACAGGGCGATATAGGGGACGGTATGAGATTTGTATGAAAACATGGCGATATAGGGGAAGCTATGAGAGGTGCGCGAAAACACGACAGTATAGGGGACGGTATGAGAGGTGCGCAAGGCACAGCGATATAGCGGATGCTATGGGAGGTGCGTGAATACACAGCGATATACGGGACGTTATGAGATGTGCATGAAAACGCAGTGATATTAGGGAAGGTATGAGAGGTTCACAAAAACACAGCGACATAGGAGAATGAATGGGAAGTGTGCGAAAACAGGGCGATAGAGGCGAAGGTATGAGAAATGCGCGAAGGCACAGCAATATGTGGGAGGCTATGGGAGGTGCGCGACTACACAGTGATATAGGGGACGTTATGAGACGTGCATAAAAACACAGCGATATAGGGGAAGTTATGAGAGGTGCGCAAAAATGCAGCAATATTGGAGAAGTTATGAGAGGTGCGTGAAAACACAGCGATATAGGGGAAGGTATGAGAGGTGTGCGAAAACAGGGCGATATAGGGGAAGGTATGAGAGGTGCGCGAAGGCACAGTGATATAGGGGATGCTACGGGAGGTGCGCGAATGCACAGCGATATAGGAGACGTTATGAGATGTGCATGAATACACGGCGATATTGGGGAAGCCATGAGAGGTGCACAATAATACAGCGATATAGGGGAAGGTATGGGAGGTGCGCGAAAACAGGGCGATATAGGGGACGTTATGAGATTTGCATGAAAACACATCAATATAGGGGAAGGTATGAGATGTGCACAAAAATACAGCGATATAGCAGAAGTTATGAGAGGTGCGTGAAAACACAGCGATACAGGGGAAGGTATGAGAGGTGCGCGAAAACACAGCGATATAGGGGACGCTATGGGAGGTGCGCAAAAACACAGCGATAAAGGGGACAGTACGAGATGTGCATGAATACACGGTGATATTGGGGAAGCCATGAGAGGTGCATGAAAACACAGCGATATAGGGGAGGGTATGAGAGGTGTCCAAAAACACAGCGATATCGGGGAAGTTATGGGAAGTGAGCGAAAACAGGATGATATAGGGGAAGGTATGATAGGTGCGCGAAGGCACAGCGATTTAGGGGAAGGTATGAGAAGTGCACGAAAACAGTGATATAGGTGAAGGAATGGGAGGTGCGCGAAAACAGGGCGATATTTGGGAAGGTATGAGAGGTGCGCGAAGGCAAAGCGATATAAGGGATGCTATCGGAGGTGCGCGAATACACAGTGATATAGAGGACGTTCTGAGATGTGCATAACAACATGGCGATATAGGGTAAGTTATGAGAGGTGTGCAAAAAGAAGGCGATATAGGGGAAGCTATGAGAGGTGAGCAATAACACAGCGATAAAGGTGAATCTGTGGGATGTGCAAGAAAAAACAGCTATATAGGGGAAGGTATGAGAGGTGCGCAAGGCACAGCGATATAGGGGGAGGTACAAGAGGTGCAAGAAAACACAGCGATATAGGCGACGCTATGGGAGGTGCGCGAAAACACAGCGATAAAGGGGACAGTACGAGATGTGCATGAATACACGGCGATATTGGGGAAGCCATGAGAGGTGCATGAAAACACAGCGATATAGGGGAAGGTATGAGAGGTGTGCAAAAACACAGCGATATCGGGGAAGTTATGGGAAGTGAGCGAAAACAGGGCGATATAGGGGAAGGTATGAGAGGTGCGCGAAGGCACAGTGATATAGGGGGCTATGGGAGGTGCACGAATGCACAGCTATATAGGGGACGTTATGAGATGTGCATGAAAACATGGCAATATGGGGGAAGGTATGAGAGGTGCGCAAAAATACAGCATTATAGCAGAATTTATGAGAGGTGCGTGAAAACACAGTAAAATAGGGCAAGGTATGAGAGGTGCACGAAAACACAGCAATATAGGGGAAGGAATGGGAGGTGCGCGAAAACAGTGCGATATAGGGGAACTTATGAGAAGTGCACGAAAACACGGCGATGCAGGGGAATGTATCAGAGGTGCGAGAAAGCACAACGATATAGGGGACGTTATGAGATGTGCATGAAAACACAGCGATATAGGGGAAGATATGAGAGGTACACGAAAACACGGCGATATTGGAAAATGTATCAGAGGTGCGAGAAAACAGCGATATAGGGGAAGTAATGAGAGGAGCGAAAACATAGCGATCTAGGTGAAGACATGAGAGGTGTGCGAAAACACGGCGATATAGGGGAAGCTATGAGAGGTGAGCAAAAACACGGCGATATAGGGCAAGCTGTGAGAGGTGTGCAATAACACAGCGATAAAGTTGAATATATGGGATGTGCGCGAAAAGACAGCGATATAGGGGAAGGTATGAGAAGTGCGCAAGGCACAGCAATATAGGGGATGCTATGGGAGGTGCGTGAATACACAGCGATATAGGCGACGTTATGAGATGTGCATTAAAATGCAGCGATATTAAGGAAGAAGTAAGAGGTGCAGAAAAGAAGGGCGATATAGGAGAAGTTATGAGAGGTGTGTGAAATCATAACGATATAGGGGAATGTATGAGAGATGCACGAAAACACAGCGATATAGGGGAAGGTCTGGGAGGTGCGCGAAAACACAGCGATATAGGGGATGCTATGGGATGTGCGTGAAAACACAGTGATATAGGAGACAGTATGAGATGTGCATGAAAACGCAGCGATATTAGAGAAGGTATGAGAGGTTCACAAAAACACAGCGACATAGGAGAATGAATGGGAAGTGTGCAAAAACAGGGCGATATAGGCGAAGGTATGAGAAATGCGCGAAGGCACAGCAATATGTGGGAGGATATGGGAGGTGCGCGACTACACAGTGATATAAGGGACGTTATGAGATGTGCATAAAAACACAGCGATATGGGGGAATTTATGAGAGGTGCGCAAAAATGCAGCAATATTGGAGAAGTTATGAGAGGTGCGTGAAAACACAGCGATATAGGGGAAGGTATGAGAGGTGTGCGAAAACAGGGCGATATAGGGGAAGGTATGAGAGGTGTGCGAGAACACGGCGATATAGGGGAAATTGTAAGAGGTGCGCGAAAACATGGCAATACAGGAGAATGTATCAGAGGTGCGAGAAAACACAGCGATATAGGGGAAGTAATGATAGGAGCAAAAACATAGCGATATAGGTGAAGACATGCGAGGTGCGCAAAAACACGGCGAAATAGGGGAAGCTATGAGAGGTGAGCAATAACACAGCCATCAAGGTGAAGCTATGGGTTGTGCGCGAAATCAGCGATGTAGTCGAAGCTATGGGAGGTGCACGAAAACATAGCGATATCGGGGAAGGTATGGGAGGTGCGCGAAAACAGGGCGATATAGGGAAGGTATGAGAGGTGTGCGAAGGCACAGTGATAGAGGAGACGTTATGAGATGTGCATGAAAACGCAGCAATATAGGGAAGGTATGAGATGTACGCAAAAGTACAGCGATATAGGAGAAGTTATGAGAGGTGCGTGAAAACACAACGATATAGGGGAAGGTATGAGAGGTGCACAATAATACAGCGATATAGGGGAAGGTAGGTGAGGTGCGCGAAAACAGGGCGATATAGGGGACATTATGAAATGTGCATGAAAACACGGCAATATAGGGGAAGGTAACAGAGGTGCCCGAAAACACAGCGTTATAGGGCACGCTATGGGACGTGCGCGAAAACACGGCGATATAGGGGAAATTATGAGAGGTGCGTGAAAACACGGCGATACAGGGGAATGTATCAGAGGTGCGAGAAGACACAGCGAGATAGGGGAAGTAATGAGAGGAGCGAAAACATAGCGATCTAGGTGAAGACAATAGAGGTGCGCGAAAACACAGCGATATAGGGGAAGCTATGAAAGGTGAGCAAAAACACGGCGATATAGGGGAAGCTCTGCGAGGTGTGCAATAACACAGTGATAAAGTTGAATCTATGGCATGTGTGCGAAAAGACACCGATATAGGGGAAGGTATGGGAGGTGCGCAAGGCACAGCGATATAGGGGATGCTATGGGAGGTGCGTGAATACACAGCGATATAGGGGACGTTATGAGATGTGCAGGAAGAAGCAGCGATATTAGGGAAGATATAAGAGGTGCACAAAAACACAGCGATATAGGAGAAGTTATGAGAAGTGCGTGAAAACACAGCGATATACAGGGAGGAATGAGAGGTGCACGAAAACACAGCGATACAGGGGATGGTATGGGAGGTTCTCGAAAACAGGGCGATATAGGGGACGGTATGAGATTTGTATGAAAACATGGCGATATAGGGGAAGCTATGAGAGGTGCGCGAAAACACGACAATATAGGGGACGGAATGAGAGGTGCGCAAGGCACAACGATATAGGGGATGCTATAGGAGGTGCGTGAATACACAGCAATATACGGGACGTTATGTGATGTGCATGAAAACGCAGCGATATTAGGGAAGGTATGAGAGGTTCACAAAAACACAGCGACATAGGAGAATGAATGGGAAGTGTGCGAAAACAGGGCGATATAGGCAAAGGTATGAGAAATGCGCGAAGGCACAGGAATATGTGGGAGGCTATGGGAGGTGCGCGACTACACAGTGATATAGGGGACGTTATGAGATGTGCATAAAAACACAGCGATATGGGGGAAGTTATGAGAGGTGCGCAAAAATGCAGCAATATTGGAGAAGTTATGAGAGGTGCGTGAAAACACAGCGAGATAGGGGAAGGTATGAGAGGTGTGTGAAAACAGGGCGATATAGGGGAAGTTATGAGAAGTGTGCGAGAACACAGCAATATAGGGGAAATTCTAAGAGTGCGCGAAAACATGGCAGTACAGGAGAATGTATCAGAGGTGCGAGAAAACATAGCGATATAGGGGAAGTAATGATAGGAGCAAAAACATAGCGATATAGGTGAAAACATGCGAGGTGCGCAAAAACACAGCGATATAGGGGAAGCTATGAGAGGTGAGCAATAACACAGCCATCAAGGTGAAGCTACGGGTTGTGCGCGAAAACAGCGATGTAGTCGAAGCTATGGGAGGTGCACGAAAACATAGCGATATCGGGGAAGGTATGGGAGGTGCGCGAAAACAGGGCAATATAGGGGATGGTATAAGAAGTGCGCGAAGGCACAGTGATATAGGGGATGCTACGGGAGGTGCGCGAATGCACAGCGATATAGGGGACGTTATGAGATGTGCATGAAAACACGGCAATATAGGGGAAGGTATGAGATGTACGCAAAAGTACAGCGATATAGGAGAAGTTATGAGAGGTGCGTGAAAACACAGCGATATAGGGGAAGGTATGAGAGGTGCACAATAATACAGCGATATAGGGGAAGGTATGGGAGGTGCGCGAAAACAGGGCGATGTAGGGGACGTTATGAGATTTGCATGAAAACACATCAATATAGGGGAAGGTATGAGATGTGCACAAAAATACAGCGATATAGCAGAAGTTATGAGAGGTGCGTGAAAACACAGCGATACAGGGGAAGGTATGAGAGGTGTGCGAAAACACAGCGATATAGGGGACTCTATGGGAGGTGCGCGAAAACACAGCGATACAGGGGAAGGTATGAGAGGTGCACGAAAACACAGCGATAAAGGGGACGGTACGAGATGTGCATGTATACACGGAGATGTTGGGGAAGCCATGAGAGGTGCGTGAAAACACAGCGATATAGGGGAAGGTATGAGAGGTGTGCAAAAACACAGCGATATACGTGAAGTTATGAGAGGTGGGTGACAACACAGCGATATAGTGGAAGGAATGAGAGGTGCACGAAAACACAGCGATATAGTGGAAGGAATGGGAGGTGCGCGAAAACAGGGCGATATAGGGGATGGTATGAGAGGTGCGCGAAAACAGGGCAATATAGTGGAAGCTATGGGATGTGCGCGAAAACAGGGCGATATAGGGGAAGGTATGAGAGGTGCCAGAAAACACAGCGATATAGGGGATGCGATGTGATGTATGCCAAAACATGGCGATATAGGGGAAATTATTAGAGGTGCGCGAAAACACGGAGAGACAGGGGAATATATCAGAGGTGCGAGAAAGCACAGCGATATAGGGGACGTTATGAGATGTGCATGAAAACACAGCGATATAGGTGAAGATATGAGAGGTGTACGAAAACACAGCGATATCGGGAATATATAGGAGGTGCGCAAAAACAGGGCGATATAGGGTAAGTTATGAGAGGTGGGCAAAAACACGGCGATATAGGGGAAGCTATGAGAGGTGAGCAATAACACAGTGATAAAGGTGAATCTGTGGGATGTGCACGAAAAAACAGCTATATAGGGGTAGGTATGAGAGGTGCGCAAGGCACAGCGATACAGGGGGAGGTACGAGAGGTGCACGAAAACACAGCAATGTAGGGGAAGGTATGGAAGGTACTCGAAAACAGGGCGATATAGGGGAAGATATGAGAGGTATGCGAAGGCACAGCAATATAGGGGATGCTATGGGAGCTGCGCGAAAACACAGTGATATAGGGGAAGACATGAGAAGTGCGTGAATACAGGGCAATATAGTTGAAGCTATGAGAGGTGAGCAAAAACCCGGCGATATAGGGGAATCTATGAGAGGTGAGGAATAACAAAGCGATAAAGGTGAATCTATGGGATGTGCGCGAAAAGACAGCGATATAGGGGAAGGTATGAGAGGTGCGCAAGGCACAGCGATATAGGGGATGGTATGAGATGTGCATGAATACACGGCGATAGTCGGGAGACAATGACAGGTGTGCGAAAACACAGCGATATAGGGGAAGGTATGAGAGGTGCACGAAAACACAGCAATAAAGGGGGAGGTATGGGAGGTGCGCGAAAACAGGGAGATATAGGTCAAGGTATGGGAAGTGCGCGAAAACAGGGCAATATAGTGGAAGGTATGAGAGGTGCCCGAAAACAGAGCGATATAGGCGACGCTATGGGACGTGCGCGAAAACACGGCGATATAGGGGAAATTATGAGAGGTGCGTGAAAACACGGTGACACTGGGGAATGTATCAGAGGTACGAGAAAACACAGCGATATAAGGGAAGCAATGAGAGGAGTGAAAACATAGCAATATAGGTGAAGACATGAGAGGTGCGCGAAAACACGGCGAAAGAGTGGAAGCTGTGAGAGGTGAGCAATAACACAGAGATAAAGGTGAAGCTATGGGATATGCGCGAAAAGACAGCGATATAGGGGTATGTATGAGAGGTGCGCGAAAACACAGCGATATAGGGGATGGTATGAGATGTGCATGAATACACGGCGATAGTCGGGAAACAATGACAGGTGTGTGAAAACACAGCAATATAGGGGAAGTTATGAGAGGTGCATGAAAACAGTGATATAGGGGATGGTATGAGAGGTGCTAAAACAGGGCGATATAGGGGAAGTTATGCGAGGTGCATGAAAGCACAGCGATATAGGGGACGTTATGAGATGTGCATGAAAACACAGAGATATAGGGGAAGGTATGAGAGGTGCACGAAAACACAGCGATATAGTGGAAGGAATGGGAGGTGCGCGAAAACAGGGCAATATAGTGGAAGCTATGGGATGTGCGCGAAAACAGGGCGATCTCGGGGAAGGTATGAGAGGTGCCAGAAAACACAGCGATATAGGGGACGCGATGGGACGTATGCCAAAACATGGCGATATAGGGGAAATTATTAGAGGTGCGCGAAAACACGGAGATACAGGGGAATGTATCAGAGGTGCGAGAAAGCACAGCGATATAGGGGACGTTATGAGATGTGCATGAAAACACAGCGATATAGGTGAAGATATGAGAGGTGCACGAAAACACAGCGATATAGGGGAATGTATAGGAGGTGCGCAAAAACAGGGCGATATAGGGGAAGGGATGAGAGCTGCGTGAAAACACAGTGATATATGAGAAGGTAAGAGAGGAGAGCGAAAACTGGGCGATATAGGGGAAATTATGAGAAGTGCGTGAAAACCTAGCGATATTGGGGATGTTATGAGATGTGCATGAAAACACGGCAATATAGGGGAATGTATGAGAGGTGCGCGAAGGCAAAGCGATATAAGAGAAGGTATGAGAGGTACACGAAAACAGCGATATAGGTGAAGGAATGGGAGGTGCGCGAAAACAGGGCGATATTTGGGAAGGTATGAGGGGTGCGCGAAGGCAAAGCGATATAAGGGATGCTATGGGAGGTGCGTGAATACACAGCGATATAGAGGACGTTATGAGATGTGCATAACAACATGGCGATATAGGGTAAGTTATGAGAGGTGGTCAAAAACACGGCGATATAGGGGAAGCTATGAGAGGTGAGCAATAACACAGCGATAAAGGTGAATCTGTGGGATGTGCACGAAAAAACAGCTATATAGGGGTAGGTATGAGAGGTGCGCAAGGCACAGCGATACAGGGGGAGGTACGAGAGGTGCACGAAAACACAGCAATGTAGGGGAAGGTATGGAAGGTACTCGAAAACAGGGCGATATAGGGGAAGATATGAGAGGTATGCGAAGGCACAGCAATATAGGGGATGCTATGGGAGCTGCGCGAAAACACAGTGATATAGGGGAAGACATGAGAAGTGCGTGAATACAGGGCAATATAGTTGAAGCTATGAGAGGTGAGCAAAAACCCGGCGATATAGGGGAATCTATGAGAGGTGAGGAATAACAAAGCGATAAAGGTGAATCTATGGGATGTGCGCGAAAAGACAGCGATATAGGGGAAGGTATGAGAGGTGCGCAAGGCACAGCGATATAGGGGATGGTATGAGATGTGCATGAATACACGGCGATAGTCGGGAGACAATGACAGGTGTGCGAAAACACAGCGATATAGGGGAAGGTATGAGAGGTGCACGAAAACACAGCAATAAAGGGGGAGGTATGGGAGGTGCGCGAAAACAGGGAGATATAGGTCAAGGTATGGGAAGTGCGCGAAAACAGGGCAATATAGTGGAAGGTATGAGAGGTGCCCGAAAACAGAGCGATATAGGCGACGCTATGGGACGTGCGCGAAAACACGGCGATATAGGGGAAATTATG
The DNA here is from genome assembly GCF_030028105.1 of Mobula birostris. Classification (NCBI taxonomy): domain Eukaryota; kingdom Metazoa; phylum Chordata; class Chondrichthyes; order Myliobatiformes; family Myliobatidae; genus Mobula; species Mobula birostris. The sequence goes on along the minus strand of NW_027274325.1, from coordinate 16,746 downwards.
AGAGGTGCGCGAAAACACGGTGATACTGGGGAATGTATCAGAGGTACGAGAAAACACAGCGATATAAGGGAAGCAATGAGAGGAGTGAAAACATAGCAATATAGGTGAAGACATGAGAGGTGCGCGAAAACACGGCGAAAGAGTGGAAGCTGTGAGAGGTGAGCAATAACACAGAGATAAAGGTGAAGCTATGGGATATGCGCGAAAAGACAGCGATATAGGGGTATGTATGAGAGGTGCGCGAAAACACAGCGATATAGGGGATGGTATGAGATGTGCATGAATACACGGCGATAGTCGGGAAACAATGACAGGTGTGTGAAAACACAGCAATATAGGGGAAGTTATGAGAGGTGCATGAAAACACAGTGATATAGGGGATGGTATGAGAGGTGCTAAAACAGGGCGATATAGGGGAAGTTATGCGAGGTGCATGAAAGCACAGCGATATAGGGGACGTTATGAGATGTGCATGAAAACACAGAGATATAGGGGAAGGTATGAGAGGTGCGTGAATACACAGCGATATAGGGGACGTTATGAGATGTGCATGAAAACGCAGCGATATTAGGGAAGATATAAGAGGTGCACAAAAACAAAGCGATATAGGAGAATGAATGGGAGGTGTGCGAAAACAGGGCGATATAGGTGAAGGTATGAGAGGTATGCGAAGTGACAGCAATATAGGGGATGCTATGGGAGGTGCGCGACTACACAGTGATATAGGGGACGTTATGAGATGTGCATGAAAACACGGCGATATAGGGGAAGTTATGAGGGGTGCACAAAAATGCAGCAATATAGGAGAAGTTATGAGAGGTGCGTGAAAACACAGCGATATAGGGGAAGGTATGAGACGTGTGCGAAAACACGGCAATATGGGAGAATGTATCAGAGGTGCGAGAAAACACAGCGATATAGGGGAAGTAATGAGAGGAGCGAAAACATAGCGATCTAGGTGAAGACATGAGAGGTGCGCGAAAACACGGCAATATAGGCGAAGCTATGAAAGGTGAGCAAAAACACGGCGATGTAGGGGAAGCTGTGAGAGGTGTGCAATAACACAGAGATAAAGTTGAATCTATGGGAGGTGCATGAAAAGACAGCGATATAGGGGAAGGTATGAGTGGTGCGCAAAGGCACAGCGATATAGGGGATGTTATGGGAGGTGCGCGAATACAGGACAATATAGGGGAAGGTATGTGAGGTGCACGAAGGCACAGCAATATAGGGAATGCTACGGTTGGTGCGTGAATACACAGCGATATAGGGGACGTTATGAGATGTGCATGAAAACGCAGCGATATTAGGGAAGATATAAGAGGTGCACAAAAACAAAGCAATATAGGAGAATGAATGGGAGGTGCGCGAAAACAGGGCGATATAGGTGAAGGTATGAGAGGTATGCGATGTCACAGCAATATAAGGGATGCTATGGGAGGTGCGCGACTACACGGTGATATAGGGGACGTTATGAGATGTGCATGAAAGCATGGCGATATAGGGGATGTTATGAGGGGTGCACACAAATGCAGCAATATAGTAGAAGTTATGAGAGGTGCGTGAAAACACAGCGATATAGGGGAAGGTATGAGACGTGTGCGAAAACACGGCGATATGGGAGAATGTATCAGAGGTGCGAGAAAACACAGCGATATAGGGGAAGTAATGAAAGGAGCGAAAACATAGCGATCTAGGTGAAGACATGAGAGGTGCTCGAAAACACGGCAACATAGGCGAAGCTATGAAAGGTGAGCAAAAACACGGCGATATAGGGGAAGCTGTGAGAGGTGTGCAATAACACAGCGATAAAGTTGAATCTATGGGAGGTGCGCGAAAAGACAGCGATATAGGGGAAGGTATGAGAGGTGCGCAAGGTACAGCGATATAGGGGATGATATGGGAGGTGCGTGAATACACAGCGATATAGGGGACGTTATCAGACGTGCATTAAAACGCAGCGATATTAGGGATGATATAAGAGGTGAACAAAAACACAGCGATATAAGAGAAGTTATGAGAGGTGTGTGAAAACACAGCGATATAGGGGAAGGTATGAGAGGTGCACGAAAACACAGCGATATAGGGGAAGGAATGAGAGGTGCGCGAAAACACGGCGATATAGGGGAAATTATGAGAGGTGCGCAAAAACACGGCGACACAGGGGAATGTATCAGAGATGCGAGAAAGCACAGCGATATAGGGGACGTTATGAGATGCGCATGAAAACACAGCGATATAGGGGAAGATATGAGAGGTACACGAAGGCACAGCGATATAGGGGATGCTATGGGATGTGCGCGAAAACACAGTGATATAGGAGACGGTATGAGATGTGCATGAAAACACGGCGATATAGGGGAAGCTATGAGAGGTGTGCGAAAACACAGTGATATAGGGGAAGACATGAGAGGTGCGTGAATACTGGGCAATATAGTGGAAGCTATGAGAGGTGAGCAAAAACCCGGCGATATAGGGGAATCTATGAGAGATGAGGAATAACAAAGCGATAAAGGTGAATCTAAGGGATGTGCGCGAAAAGACAGCGATATAGGGGAAGGTATGAGAGGCGCGCAAGGCACAGCGATATAGGGGTTGCTATTGGAGGTGCGCGAAAACACAGCGATATAGGGGACGGTATGAGATGTGCATGAATACACGGCGATAGTCAGGGGACAATGACAGGTGTGCGAAAACACAGCGATATAGGGGAAGGTATGAGAGGTGCACGAAAACACAGCAATAAAGGGGGAGGTATGGGAGGTGCGCGAAAACAGGGCGATATAGGGGAAGGTTAGGGAGGTGCGCGAAAACAGGACAATATAGTGGAAGATATGAGAGGTGCCCGAAAACACAGCAATATAGGCAACGTTATGGGAAGTGCACGAAAGCACAGTGATATAGGGGAAGTAATGAGAGGAGTGAAAACATAGCGATGTCAGCGAAGCTATGGGAGGTGCGCGAAAACACAGCGATAAAGGGGACGGTACGAGATGTGCATGTATACACGGCGATGTTGGGGAAGCCATGAGAGGTGCGTGAAAACACAGCGATATAGGGGAAGGTATGAGAGGTGTGCAAAAACACAGCGATATAGGTGAAGTTATGAGAGGTGGGTGACAACACAGCGATATAGCGGAAGGAATGAGAGGTGCACGAAAACACAGCGATATAGTGGAAGGAATGGGAGGTGCGCGAAAACAGGGCGATATAGGGGATGGTATGAGAGGTGCGCGAAAACAGGGCAATATAGTGGAAGCTATGGGATGTGCGCGAAAACAGGGCTATATAGGGGAAGGTATGAGAGGTGCCAGAAAACACAGCGATTTAGGGGACGCGATGGGACTTGTGCCAAAACATGGCGATATAGGGGAAATTATTAGAGGTGCGCGAAAACACGGAGATACAGGGGAATGTATCAGAGGTGCGAGAAAGCACAGCGATATAGGGGACGTTATGAGATGTGCATGAAAACACAGCGATATAGGTGAAGATATGAGAGGTGCACGAAAACACAGCGATATAGGGGAATGTATAGGAGGTGCGCAAAAACAGGGCGATATAGGGGAAGATATGAGAGGTGGGTGACAACACAGCGATATAGTGGAAGGAATGAGAGGTGCACGAAAACACAGCGATATAGTTAAAGGAATGGGAGGTGCGCGAAAACAGGGCGATATAGGGGATGGTATGAGAGGTGCGCGAAAACAGGGCAATATAGTGGAAGCTATGGGATGTGCGCGAAAACAGGGCGATATAGGGGAAGGTATGAGAGGTGCCAGAAAACACAGCGATATAGGGAACGCGATGGGACGTGTGCCAAAACATAGCGATATAGGGGAAATTATTAGAGGTGCGCGAAAACACGGAGATACAGGGGAATGTATCAGAGGTGCGAGAAAGCACAGCGATATAGGGGACGTTATGAGATGTGCATGAAAACACAGCGATATAGGTGAAGATATGAGAGGTGCACGAAAACACAGCGATATAGGGGAATGTATAGGAGGTGCGCAAAAACAGGGCGATATAGGGGAAGATGTGAGAGGTACACGAAGGCACAGCGATATAAGGGATGTTATGGGATGTGCGCGAAAACACAGTGATATAAGGGACGGAATGAGATGTGTATGAAAACACGGCGATATAGAGGAAGCTATGAGAGGTGCGTGAAAACACGGCGATATGGCAGAATACATCAGAGGTGCGTGAAAACACGCAATCTAGGGGAAGCTATGAGGGGTGCGCAAAAACACGGCGATATTGGGGAAGCTATGAGTTGTGTGCAATAACACAGCGATAAAGTTGAATCTATGGTATGTGCGCGAAAAGACAGCGATATAGGGGAAGATATAAGAGGTGCGCAAGGCACAGCGATATTGGGGATGCTATGGGAAGTGCGTGAATACACAGCGATATAGGGGACGTTATGAGATGTGCATGAAAACGCAGCGATATTAGGGAAGATATAAGAGGTGCACAAAAACACAGCGATATAGGAGAAGTTATGAGAGGTGTGTGAAAACACAGCGATTTGGGGGAAGATATGAGAAGTGCAAGAAAACACAGCGATATAGGGGAAGGAATGAGAGGAGCGTGAAAACAGGGCGATATACGGGAAGGTATGAGAAGAGTGCGAAGGCACAGCAATATAGGGGATGCTATGGGAGGTGCGCGAAAACACAGTGATATAGGGGAAGACAAGAGAGGGGCGTGAAAGCAGGGCAATATAGTGGAAGCTATGAGAGGTGAGCAAAAACACGGCGATATAGGGGAAGCTATAAGAAGTGAGCAATAACACAGTGATAAAGGTGATTCTATGGGATGTGCATGAAAACACGGTAATATAAGGGAAGTTATGAGAGGTGCGCAAAATTGCAGCGATATAGGAGAAGTTATGAGAGGTGCGTGAAAAAACAGCAATATAGGGGAAGGTATGAGAGGTGAACGAAGGCGCAGCGATATAGGGGATGTTATGGGAGGTGCGCGAATACACAGTGATATAGTGGAAGACATGAGGGGTGCGCGAAAGCAGGGCAATATAGTGGAAGCTATGAGAGGTGAGCAAAAACACGGCGATATAAGGGAAGTTATGAGAGGTGAGCAATAACACAGCGATGAAGGTGAATCTATGGGATGTGCGCAAAAAGACAGCGATATAGGGGAAGGTATGCGAGGTGCGCAAGGCACAGCAATATAGGGGATGCTATGGGAGATGCGTGAATACACAGCGATATAGGGGACGTTATGAGATGTGCATGAAAACGCAGCGATATTAGGGAAGGTATGAGAGGTTCACAAAAGCACAACAATATAGGAGAATGAATGGGAGGTTCGCGAAAACAGGGCAATACAGTGGAAGCTATGGGATGTGCGCGAAAGCACGGCGATACAGGGGAATGTATCAGAGGTGCGAGAAAACACAGCGATATAGGGGACGCTATGGGACGTAAGCAAAAAAACAGTGATATAGGGGAAGGTATGAGAGGTGTGCGAGAACACGGCAATATAGGGGAAATTGTAAGAGGTGCGCGAAAACATGTCAATACAGGGGAATGTATCAGAGGTGCGAGAAAACACAGCGATATAGGGGTAGTAATGATAGGAGCAAAAACATAGCGATATAGGTGAAGACATGCGAGGTGCGTGAAAACATGGCGATATAGGGGAAGACATGAGAGGTGCGTGAAAACACGGCGATATAGGGGAAGCTATGAGAGGTGAGCAATAACACAGCAATCAAGGTGAAGCTATGGGCTGTGCGCGAAAACAGCGATGTAGGCAAAGCTATGGGAGGTGCACGAAAACACAGCGAAATCGGGGAAGGTATGGGAGGTGCGCGAAAACAGGGCGATATAGGGGAAGGTATGAGAGGTGCGGGAAGGCACAGTGATATAGGGTATGCTACGGGAGGTGCGCGAATGCACAGTGATATAGGGGAGGTTATGAGATGTGCATGAAGACACGGCAATATAGGGGAAGGTATGAGATGTGCGCAAAAGTACAGCGATATAGGAGAAGTTATGAGAGGTGCGTGAAAATACAACTATATAGGGAAAGGTATGAGAGGTGAACGAAAACACAAAATATAGGGGAAGGTATGGGAGATGCGGGAAAACAGGGCGATATAGGGGACGTTATGAGATGTGCATGAAAACACATCAATATAGGGGAAGGTATGAGATGTGCGCAGAAATACAGTGATATAAGGGAAGGTATGAGAGCTGCACGAAAACACAGCGATATAGGGGAAGGTATAAGAGGTGCGCGAAAACAGGGCGATATATTGGAAGGTATGAGAGGTGCCCAAAAACACAGCGATATAGGGGACGCTATGGGATGTGCGTGAAAGCACAGTGATATAGGGGAAATAATGAGAGGAGCGAAAACATAGCGATCTTAGCAAAGCTATGGGAGGTGCGCGAAAACACAGCGATGTAGGGGAAGGTATGAGAGGTGTGCAATAACACAGCGATATAGGTGAAGTTATGAGAGGTGGGTGACAGCACAGCGATACCGTGGAAGGAATGAGAGGTGCACGAAAACACAGCGATATCGTGGAAGTTATGGGAGGTGAGCGAAAACAGGGCTATATAGGGGAAAGTATGAGAGGTACGTGAAGGCACAGTTATATAGGGGTGCTATGGAAGGTGCACGAATACACAGCGATATAGGGGACGTTAGGAGATGTGCATGAAAACACAGCAATATAGTGGAAGTTATGAGAGGTGCAAAAAAATACAGCGTTATAACAGAATTTATGAGAGGTGCGTGAAAACACAGCAATATAGGGCAAGATATGAGAGGTGCGCGAAAACAGGGCGATATAGTGGAAGCTATGGGATGTGCGCAAAAACAGGGCGATATAGGGGAATGTATGAGAGGTGCCCGAAAACACAGCGATATAGGGGACGCTATGGGACGTGCGCCAAAACACGGCGATGTAGGGGAAATTATGAGAGGTGCGCGAAAACACAGAGATACAGGGGAATGTATCAGAGGTGCGAGAAAGCACAGCGATATAGGGGACGTTATGAGATGTGCATGAAAACACAGCGATATAGGTGAAGATATGAGAGGTGCACGAAAACGCAGCGATATAGGGGAATGTATAGGAGGTGCGCAAAAACAGGGTGATATAGGGGAAGGTATGAGAGGTACACGAAGGCACAGCGACATAAGGGATGCCTTGGGATGTGCGCGAAAACACAGTGATATAGGGGACGGAATGAGATGTGTATGAAAACACGGCGATATAGAGGAAGCTATGAGAGGTGCGGGAAAACACGGCGATATGGGAGAATGTATCAGAGGTGCGAGAAATCACAGCGATATAGGGGAAGTAATGAGAGGAGTGAAAACATAGCGATCTAGGTGAAGACATGAGAGGTGAGTGAAAACACGGCGATATAGGGGAAGCTATGAGAGGTGAGCAAAAACACGGCAATGTAGGGGAAGCTATGAGTGGTGTGCAATAACACAGCGATAAAGTTGAATCTATGGGATGTGCGCGAAAAGACAGTGATATTGGGGAAGGTATGAGAGGTGCGCAAGGCACAGCGATATACGGAATGCTATGGGAGGTGCGTGAATACACAGCGATATAGTGGACGTTATGAGATGTACATGAAAACGCAGCGATATTAGGGAAGATATAAGAGGTGCACAAAAACACAGCGATATAGGAGAAGTTATGAGAGGTGTGTGAAAACACAGCGATATAGTGGAAGATATGAGAGGTGATAGAAAACACAGCGATATAGGGGAAGATATGAGAGGTACACGAAGGCACAGTGATATAGGGGATGCTATGGGATGTGCGTGAAAACACAGCGATATAGGAGACGGTATGAGATGTGCATGAAAACACAACGATATAGGGGAAGATATGAGAGGTACAGGAAGGCACAGCGATATAGGGGATGGTATGAGATGTGCATGAATACCCGGCGATAGTCGGGAAGCCATGAGAGGTGCGCGAAAACACGGCGATATAGGGGAAGGTATGAGATGTGCATGAATACATGGCGATAGTCGGGAAGCCCTGAGAGGTGTGCGAAAGCACAGCGATATAGGGGAAGGTATGAGATCTGCGCGAAAACACAGTGATATTGGGGAAGGTATGAGAGGAGTGCGAAAACACAGCGATATACGGGAATGCATGAGAGGTGCGCGAAGGCCCAGTGATATAGAGGATGGTGTGGGAGGTGCGCGAATACACAGCGATATAGGGTATGTTATGAGATGTGCGCAAAAATACATCGATATAGGGGAAGGTATGAGAGGTGAGCGAAAACACAGCGATATAGGGAAAGCTATGAGATGTGCATGAATACACGGCGATAGTCGGGAAGCCATGAGAGGTGTGCGAAAACACAGTGATACAGGGGAAGGTATGAGAGCAGCGTGAAAACACATTGATATAGGGGAAGGTATGAGAGGAGTGCGAAAACAGGGCGATATAGGGGAAGTGCGTGAAAACATAGCGATATAGGGGACGTTATGAGATGTGCATGAAAATACGGCGATATAGGGGACGGTATGAGAGGTTCACGAAGGTACAGCGATATAGGAGAAGGTATGAGAGGTACACGAAAACAGCGATATAGGTGAAGGAATGGGTGGTGCACGAAAAAAGGGCGATATTTGGGAAGGTATGAGAGGTGAGCGAAGGCACAGCGATATAAGGGATGCTATGGGAGGTGCGCGAATACACAGCGATATAGAGGACGTTATGAGATATGCATAACAACACGGCGATATAGGGTAAGTTATGAGAGGTGCGCAAAAACACGGCGATATAGGGGAAGCTCTGAGAGATGAGTAATAACACAGCGATAAAGGTGAATCTATGGGATGTGCGCGAAAAGACAGCTATATAGGGGAATGTATGAGAGGTGCGCAAGGCACAGCGATATAGGGGGAGGTATGACAGGTGCACAAAAACAGAGCGATATAGGGGACGATATGAGATGTGCATGAAAACACCACAATATAGGGGAAGGTATAAGAGCTGCGTAAAAATACAGTGATATAGGAGAAGTTATGAGAGGTGCGTGAAAACACAGCAATATAGGGCAAGATATGAGAGGTGCGCGAAAACAGGGCGATATAGTGGAAGCTATGGGATGTGCGCAAAAACAGGGCGATATAGGGGAATGTATGAGAGGTGCCCGAAAACACAGCGATATAGGGGACGCTATGGGACGTGCGCCAAAACACGGCGATATAGGGGAAATTATGAGAGGTGCGCGAAAACACAGAGATACAGGGGAATGTATCAGAGGTGCGAGAAAGCACAGCGATATAGGGGACGTTATGAGATGTGCATGAAAACACAGCGATATAGGTGAAGATATGAGAGGTGCACGAAAACGCAGCGATATAGGGGAATGTATAGGAGTTGCGCAAAAACAGGGCGATATAGGGGAAGGTATGAGAGGTACACGAAGGCACAGCGACATAAGGGATGCCTTGGGATGTGCGCGAAAACACAGTGATATAGGGGACGGAATGAGATGTGTATGAAAACACGGCGATATAGAGGAAGCTATGAGAGGTGCGGGAAAACACGGCGATATGGGAGAATGTATCAGAGGTGCGAGAAATCACAGCGATATAGGGGAAGTAATGAGAGGAGTGAAAACATAGCGATCTAGGTGAAGACATGAGAGGTGAGTGAAAACACGGCGATATAGGGGAAGCTATGAGAGGTGAGCAAAAACACGGCAATATAGGGGAAGCTATGAGTGGTGTGCAATAACACAGCGATAAAGTTGAATCTATGGGATGTGCGCGAAAAGACAGCGATATTGGGGAAGGTATGAGAGGTGCGCAAGGCACAGCGATATACGGGATGCTATGGGAGGTGCGTGAATACACAGCGATATAATGGACGTTATGAGATGTACATGAAAACGCAGCGATATTAGGGAAGATATAAGAGGTGCACAAAAACACAGCGATATAGGAGAAGTTATGAGAGGTGTGTGAAAACACAGCGATATAGTGGAAGATATGAGAGGTGATAGAAAACACAGCGATATAGGGGAAGATATGAGAGGTACACGAAGGCACAGTGATATAGGGGATGCTATGGGATGTGCGTGAAAACACAGCGATATAGGAGACGGTATGAGATGTGCATGAAAACACAACGATATAGGGGAAGATATGAGAGGTACAGGAAGGCACAGCGATATAGGGGATGGTATGAGATGTGCATGAATACCCGGCGATAGTCGGGAAGCCATGAGAGGTGCGCGAAAACATGGCGATATAGGGGAAGGTATGAGATGTGCATGAATACATGGCGATAGTCGGGAAGCCCTGAGAGGTGTGCGAAAGCACAGCGATATAGGGGAAGGTATGAGATCTGCGCGAAAACACAGTGATATTTGGGAAGGTATGAGAGGAGCGCGAAAACACAGCGATATACGGGAATGCATGAGAGGTGCGCGAAGGCCCAGTGATATAGAGGATGGTGTGGGAGGTGCGCGAATACACAGCGATATAGGGTATGTTATGAGATGTGCGCAAAAATACATCGATATAGGGGAAGGTATGAGAGGTGAGCGAAAACACAGCGATATAGGGAAAGCTATGAGATGTGCATGAATACACGGCGATAGTAGGGAAGCCATGAGAGGTGTGCGAAAACACAGTGATACAGGGGAAGGTATGAGAGCAGCGTGAAAACAGGGCGATATAGGGGAAGTGCGTGAAAACATAGCGATATAGGGGACGTTATGAGATGTGCATGAAAATACGGCGATATAGGGGATGGTATGAGAGGTTCACGAAGGTACAGCGATGTAGGAGAAGGTATGAGAGGTGCACGAAAACAGCGATATAGGTGAAGGAATGGGTGGTGCACGAAAAAAGGGCGATATTTGGGAAGGTATGAGAGGTGAGCGAAGGCACAGCGATATAAGGGATGCTATGGGAGGTGCGCGAATACACAGCGATATAGAGGACGTTATGAGATATGCATAACAACACGGCGATATAGGGTAAGTTATGAGAGGTGCGCAAAAACACGGCGATATAGGGGAAGCTCTGAGAGATGAGTAATAACACAGCGATAAAGGTGAATCTATGGGATGTGCGCGAAAAGACAGCTATATAGGGGAATGTATGAGAGGTGCGCAAGGCACAGCGATATAGGGGGAGGTATGACAGGTGCACAAAAACAGAGCGATATAGGGGACGATATGAGATGTGCATGAAAACACCACAATATAGGGGAAGGTATAAGAGCTGCGCAAAAATACAGTGATATAGGAGAAGTTATGAGAGGTGTGTGAAAACACAGCGATATAAGGGAAGGTATGAGAGGTGCACGAAAACACAGCGATATTGGGGAAGGTATGGGAGGTGCGCGAAAACAGGGCGATATTGGGGAAGCTATGAGAAGTGCTCGAAGGCACAGCGATATAGGGGATGCTATGAGAGGTGCGCGAAAACACCGTGATATAGTGGAAGACGTGAGAGGTGCGCAAAAACAGGGCAATATAGTGGAACCTATGGGATGTGCGCGAAACCACGGCGATACAGGGGAATGTATCAGAGGTGCGAGAAAACACAGCGATATAAGGGACGCTATGGGACATGCGCAAAAAAGCAGTGATATAGGGGAAGGTATGAGAGGTGTGCGAGAACACGGTGATATAGGGGAAATTGTAAGAGGTGCGCGAAAACATGCAATACAGGAGAATGTATCAGAGGTGCGAGAAAACACAGCGATATAGGGGAAATTTGTAAGAGGTGCGTGAAAACATGCAATACAGGAGAATGTATCAGAGGTGCGAGAAAACACAGCGATATGGGGGAAGTAATGATAGGAGCGAAAACATAGCGATATAGGTGAAGAAATGCGAGGTGCGCGAAAACACGGCGATATAGGGTAAGCTATGAGAGGTGATCAATAACACATCGATCAAGGGGAAGCTATGGAATGTGCACAAAAACAGCGATGTAGGCGAAGCTATGGTTGGTGCGTGAAAACACAGCGATTTAGGGGAAGTTATGAGATGTGCATGAATACACGGCGGTAGTCGGGTAGCCATGAGAGGTGTGCGGAAACACAGCGATATAGGGGAAGGTATGAGAGCTGCGTGAAAACACAGTGATATAGGGGAAGGTATGAGAGGAGTGCAAAAGCAGGGCGATATAGGGGAAGTTATGAGAGGTACGTGAAAACCCAGCGACATTGGGGACTTTATGAGATGTGCATGAAAACACGGTGATATTGGGAAGTTATGAGAAGTGTGCAAAAACACAGCGATATACGGGAATGCATGGGAGGAGTGCGAAAACAGGGCGAACAGGGGAAGCTATGAGAGGTGAGCAATAACACAGCGATAAAGGGGACATTATGAGTTCTGCGCAAAAATACATCGATATAAGGGAAGGTATGAGAGGTGCACGAAAACAGCGACGTAGGCGAAGCTATGGGAGGTGCGCGAAAACACAGCGATATAGCGGAAGCTATGAGATGTGCATGAATACACGGCGATAGTCGGGAAGCCATGAGAGGTGTGAGAAAACACAGCGATATAGGGGAAGGTATGAGAGCTGCGTGAAAACACAGTGATATAGGAGAAGGTCTGAGAGGAGAGCGAAAACTGGGCGATATAGGGGAAATTATGAGAACTGCGTGAAAACCTAGCGATATAGGGGATGTCATGAGATGTGCATGAAAACACGGCGATATAGGGGAAGGTATGAGAGGTGCGCGAAGGCAAAGCGATATAAGAGAAGGTATGAGAGGTGCACGAAAACAGCGATATAGGTGAAGGAATGGGAGGTGCGCGAAAACAGGGCGATATTTGGGAAGGTATGAGGGGTGCGCGAAGGCAAAGCGATATAAGGGATGCTATGGGAGGTGCGCGAATACACAGCGATATAGAGGACGTTATGAGATGTGCATAACAACATGGCGATATAGGGTAAGTTATGAGAGGTGGGCAAAAACACGGCGATATAGGGGAAGCTATGAGAGGTGAGCAATAACACAGCGATAAAGGTGAATCTGTGGGATGTGCACGAAAAAACAGCTATATAGGGGTAGGTATGAGAGGTGCGCAAGGCACAGTGATATAGGGGGAGGTACGAGAGGTGCACGAAAACACAGCAATATAGGGGAAGGTATGGAAGGTACTCGAAAACAGGGCGATATAGGGGAAGATATGAGAGGTATGCGAAGGCACAGCAATATAGGGGTTGCTATGGGAGCTGTGCGAAAACACAGTGATATAGGGGAAGACATGAGAGGTGCGTGAATACAGGGCAATATAGCTGAAGCTATGAGAGGTGAGCAAAAACCCGGCGATATAGGGGAATCTATGAGAGGTGAGGAATAACAAAGCGATAAAGGTGAAACTATGGGATGTGCGCGAAAGGACAGCGATATAGGGGAAGGTATGAGAGGTGCGCAAGGCACAGCGATATAGGGGATGCTATTGGAGGTTCGCGAAAACACAGCGATATAGGGGATGGTATGAGATGTGCATGAATACACGGCGATAGTTGGGAGACAATGACAGGTGTGCGAAAACACAGCGATATAGGGGAAGGTATGAGAGGTGCACGAAAACAGAGCAATAAAGGGGGAGGTATGGGAGGTGTGCGAAAACAGGGAGATATAGGTCAAGGTATGGGAAGTGCGCGAAAACAGGGCAATATAGTGGAAGGTATGAGAGGTGCCCGAAAACAGAGCGATATAGGCGACGCTATGGGACGTGCGCGAAAACACGGCGATATAGGGGAAATTATGAGAGGTGCGCGAAAACACGGTGATACTGGGGAATGTATCAGAGGTACGAGAAAACACAGCGATATAAGGGAAGCAATGAGAGGAGTGAAAACATAGCAATATAGGTGAAGACATGAGAGGTGCGCGAAAACACGGCGAAAGAGGGGAAGCTGTGAGAGGTGAGCAATAACACAGAGATAAAGGTGAAGCTATGGGATATGCGCGAAAAGACAGCGATATAGGGGTATGTATGAGAGGTGCGCGAAAACACAGCGATATAGGGGACGGTATGAGATGTGCATGAATACACGGCAATAGTCGGGAAACAATGACAGGTGTGTGAAAACACAGCAATATAGGGGAAGTTATGAGAGGTGCATGAAAACACAGTGATATAGGGGATGGTATGAGAGGTGCTAAAACAGGGCGATATAGGGGAAGTTATGCGAGGTGCATGAAAACACAGCGATATAGGGGACGTTATGAGATGTGCATGAAAACACAGAGATATAGGGGAAGGTATGAGAGGTGCGCAAAGGCACAGCGATATAGGGGATGCTACGGGAGGTGCGTGAATACACAGCGATATAGGGGACGTTATGAGATGTGCATGAAAACGCAGCGATATTAGGGAAGATATAAGTGGTGCACAAAAACAAAGCGATATAGGAGAATGAATGGGAGGTGCGCGAAAACAGGGCGATATAGGTGAAGGTATGAGAGGTATGCGAAGTGACAGCAATATAGGGGATGCTATGGGAGGTGCGCGACTACACAGTGATATAGGGGACGTTATGAGATGTGCATGAAAACACGGCGATATAGGGGAAGTTATGAGGGGTGCACAAAAATGCAGCAATATAGGAGAAGTTATGAGAGGTGCGTGAAAACACAGCGATATAGGGGAAGGTATGAGACGTGTGCGAAAACACGGCGATATGGGAGAATGTATCAGAGGTGCGAGAAAACACAGCGATATAGGGGAAGTAATGAGAGGAGCGAAAACATAGCGATCTAGGTGAAGACATGAGAGGTGCGCGAAAACACGGCAATATAAGCGAAGCTATGAAAGGTGAGCAAAAACACGGCGATATAGGGGAAGCTGTGAGAGGTGTGCAATAACACAGCGATAAAGTTGAATCTATGGGAGGTGCGCGAAAAGACAGCGATATAGGGGAAGGTATGAGTGGTGCGCAAAGGCACAGCGATATAGGGGATGTTATGGGAGGTGCGCGAATACAGGACAATATAGGGGAAGGTATGTGAGGTGCACGAAGGCACAGCAATATTGGGGATGCTGCGGGAGGTGCGTGAATACACAGCGCTATAGGGGACGTTATGAGATGTGCATGAAAACGCAGCGATATTAGGGAAGATATAAGAGGTGCACAAAAACAAAGCGATATAGGAGAATGAATGGGAGGTGCGCGAAAACAGGGCGATATAGGTGAAGGTATGAGAGGTATGCGATGTCACAGCAATATAGGGGATGCTATGGGACGTGCGCGACTACACAGTGATATAGGGGACGTTATGAGATGTGCATGAAAACACGGCGATATAAGGGAAGTTATGAGGGGTGCACACAAATGCAGCAATATAGGAGAAGTTATGAGAGGTGCGTGAAAACACAGCGATATAGGGGTAAGTATGAGACGTGTGCGAAAACACGGCGATATGGGAGAATGTATCAGAGGTGCGAGAAAACACAGCGATATAGGGGAAGTAATGAGAGGAGCGAAAACATAGCGATCTAGGTGAAGACATGAGAGGTGCGCGAAAACACGGCAACATAGGCGAAGCTATGAAAGGTGAGCAAAAACATGGCGATATAGGGGAAGCTGTGAGAGGTGTGCAATAACACAGCGATAAAGTTGAATCTATGGGAGGTGCGCGAAAAGACAGCGATATAGGGGAAGGTATGAGAGGTGCGCAAGGTACAGCGATATAGGGGATGATATGGGAGGTGCGTGAATACACAGCGATATAGGGGACGTTATCAGACGTGCATTAAAACGCAGCGATATTAGGGATGATATAAGAGGTGAACAAAAACACAGCGATATAGGAGAAGTTATGAGAGGTGTGTGAAAACACAGTGATATAGGGGAAGGTATGAGAGGTGCACGAAAACACAGCGATATAGGGGAAGGAATGAGAGGTGCGCGAAAACACGGCGATATAGGGGAAATTATGAGAGGTGCGCAAAAACACGGCGATACAGGGGAATGTATCAGAGGTGCGAGAAAGCACAGCGTTATAGGGGACGTTTTGAGATGTGCATGAAAACACAGCGATATAGGGGAAGATATGAGAGGTACACAAAGGCACAGCGATATAGGGGATGCTATGGGATGTGCGCGAAAACACAGTGATATAGGAGACGGTATGAGATGTGCATGAAAACACGGCGATATAGGGGAAGCTATGAGAGGTGTGCGAAAACACAGTGATATAGGGGAAGACATGAGAGGTGCGTGAATACTGGGCAATATAGTGGAAGCTATGAGAGGTGAGCAAAAACCCGGCGATATAGGGGAATCTATGAGAGGTGAGGAATAACAAAGCCATAAAGGTGAATCTATGGGATGTGCGCGAAAAGACAGCGATATAGAGGAAGGTATGAGAGGTGCACAAGGCACAGCGATATAGGGGTTGCTATTGGAGGTGCGCGAAAACACAGCGATATAGGGGACGGTATGAGATGTGCATGAATACACGGCGATAGTCAGGGGACAATGACAGGTGTGCGAAAACACAGCGATATAGGGGAAGTTATGAGAGGTGCACGAAAACACAGCAATAAAGGGGGAGGTATGGGAGGTGCGCGAAAACATGGCGATATAGGGGAAGGTTAGGGAGGTGCGCGAAAACAGGGCAATATAGTGGAAGATATGAGAGGTGCCCGAAAACACAGCAATATAGGCAACGCTATGGGATGTGCGCGAAAACAAGGTGATATAGGGGAAACTATGAGAGGGGCGCGAAAA